>NC_043007.1:73284830-73334830 GCF_006345805.1 Octopus sinensis | reverse complement strand
GATGATGATGATTTTATATATATACATATATATATAATCATTCCACTTTTTCATACTTGCAGAAAGAATTCGTTGAGGCATATTTTCTACAGCCTCGCACCCTTCCTGTCATACCAGTTTCCAAGCAAGGAAATATTTGCTCATAACTGGGCATGTTTTCATAGAAGAGTGGAACTGAATGACACTGCATGCATAACAGTGACTCTTGTTTACACTTATCATGTGATGTCAAGTCAATGATGTATGCATGCATATATACATATATTTATGACATGGTTCTTTAAGTTCCCTAAAATGGGTGTTAAGTTAAGAAATTATGTTTTCTCAGTATTCTGTATGCTTTATGCTCTATGAATCTATGTGTTTATCTTTCTGAATATATGGAGATATATGTGTCTATGTGTATCTATATATATGTAGATATTAAACAAGCCTAACTGTGTTTATTTATATCACTATCCCTCATCTTTCTGTATGTGTGTGTATATATATATATATATTATATATATATATATATATATATATATACCTGCACTTGTAATTCATACATATATACATACAAATATACTATAGATCATATATATATATATATATATATCATCATTGTTTAAATATCCAATTTTCTATACTTGCATGGATCAGCAGAGTTCTTTCATACGTCACCAATACTTCCTTGTTTCAAAGGAGGTTTAAATTTCCTCTAAGCTAGCCATGTTTTCACAGAACTTTGCAAATGAACAACACTGCTTGTATGCTGGTGGTGCTTGTTTACGACTATCATGTGATATCAAGACGAGAAGACACAAACACACACAGACATACACAAGTATATATATATATATATCTATACACATACACACATATACATATATAATATGAAATATATGCATCTATATATACATACACACACACACAAACGTATACGTATATGTTTGTGTATATATATATATATATATATATATATACACATAAGGAATGCAAGCAATGAGTGCAAAAAACAAAGACAACACAGAAGTGTCTGAAACATCATCATTCTTTCCCTTCATTTCAATCATTAAACTAATAAAAACACTTTTTAAAACTTGTCTTTCTTGTGTAGCCTCTTTCTATTGGTATATATTGCTTTCATAGTATATTTTTAACACTTACGATTTATATACATACACATATATGTATTACACACACACACACACATGTATGTATGAATATTTGGTACAGTATTACAGATATTTGTAGAAATGAATAGGAATGGCTTTCTGATAATTTTTCCACTTGAGTGCTGCTTATAAATCTCTAGGCATTTACAATAATTTATAAACATCTAATTATTAAAGTGCAAAAATGATCAGAAAGCCATTCCTATTTGTTTCTTCAAACACACGCGCAGACACACACACACACACATATATATATAAACATACATACTTCCATACATACACACATACATGCATACATATATTTGATACAACGTAAACGGTACACTGCCCATTTCTCACTTTAGTGCGATCAGTCAGTTAATTGAAGCCACTAAAGCAAGGATCTTGAATTCTGAAGAACCAACAGAATGAACCAGAAGCTTTGAAGAAATAAATTTAATCCCCTACATGTATTCAGTACATTCCATTTCGGTTGTCTAGAGAAACTAATGTGTGTGCTAGTCTGTATATATGATACAATACATACATACATATATATATATATATATATATATATATATATATATATTGATATCTATATTGTATACACACATATTTACATATACACACACACACACACACTCATAATATATTATGTACAAGTATGATATAATGTATTCACATATATACATTTTAATTCTAGTAATATATGTACATATATTATCTGTATTATATATTTTATGTCTACAAGCAAGCAGAAATACTCGATACATGTAGAGTTTATTCTATAAGTATAATATACATAATAGATGTATGTGTGTATATATATATATATATATATATATATATATATATATATAAAATATTATTAGAGACAAAACCACTATTTTGCAAAACAAACAAGGAAAGACTTAATCAATACATAAAATTTTAATAAATAGTCAAAAAAACCGCCACTACAATTGTTTCTTGTCTTGATCGACAATCTTCAGGTGGACTTCCAATAAGTCAGTTTCAAATTATGAAACAGACTTATTGGAAGTCCACCTGAAGATTGTCGATCAAGACAAGAAACAATTGTAGTGGCGGTTTTTTTGACTATTTATTAAAATTTTATGTATTGATTAAGTCTTTCCTTGTTTGTTTTGCAAAATAGTGGTTTTGTCTCTAATAATATTTTATAATATTTTACTATAAAATTGGATTTAATCCTAAATCTGATTTTTTCCCTGTAAATTTGGATTTATTCCCTAATATTTATTATTATATATATATATATATATATATATATATATATATATACATAGGCACATATATAAGTATATATATATGTATATATATTTATACACATACGCACACAAACACATATATATGTACTTATGTTTATGTACACACTTACATATATGTGTGTTCATAAGATGAAATTATGAAAAACACGACTTTATATCATTTGTTCCTTACATATGTTTTACTATTCTGGCTATTTCTAACCTTCAGTTAGGAACAATTTATTGCATTATGTTACATAGATCAAATTGCCCTGATGATCTGTTGTGGTTAAGCATCAATATGCACATGGAACATCCAATACAGAGGTTGCAAATAACCATAATAGTGAAATGTACAAAGAGACAATTGATATATATATATATATATATATATTTGTGTTTATTATGGTGTAAATCATAACAAACAATACTCTTAGGTACAGTAGTAACCACACCACTATACTGGAAGTAGAGACACAAGATATACTATATGTGTCTGTATACACACACACACGCACACATATATATATACATATATATATATATATATATATATATATATAGAAAGTGAGAGAGAGAGCGAGAAATTATTATTTATATGCAAGTGTATTGATGCTGCACATAGGTATGTTATATATATATACATACCTATATATATATATGTGTGTGTGTGTGTGTATATATATATATGTATGCATATGTATGTACGTATTTATGTGTTTGTATATATATATGTATGTATGTATGTATTTATATATATGTATGTATATATATATATATATGTATGTATGTATGTATGTATTATATATATATATATATATATATATATATTTATGTATGTATGTATTTATATGTGTTGGTATATATATATATATATATATGAATATGCATGCCTCTTCATGTTATACCTAGAGAAACATGCCCCCTCCCCCACATGTGCAGATGCACACACATGCACACATACATACTCTCACTTACAATATGTACATTTGTGATTTTTATCTTTTCATTCCAAACTGTAATGTAGTAATTTCACTCCATACTCCATTGCTACTCTGAGTTTCCCATTCCTAGCAATGGTAACATTTGACTCCCCAAAGCCTTGGCACTGAATAAATTAACAATCTCACCTATATTTTTTGAGAAGAATTCTATTTCTCATTTACACATCCATCCATCCATCCATCCATACGTACATACATACTATCGCACATATTGATATATGAAATTGGCAAAGGAAAAATGGTTAATCCAACCAAAAGACTTGGCTTTGGTGAGACAGGCAGTTCAGTGACATATACAAACAAACCAATATGGTTTTTGAGGCCAACATGTTTATCAGCAGAAGCCATTTCAGTTATATAAGACACCTGGAAAGAGAAAAATGAAAATACATTAGCATGAATATTGAAATAATTGCAGAAGTATGGAAGTTAAGAGCTGTATTAGACATGGAAAACAATTCAAGAATTTGAAGTAAACGAGTCAATCTAAAATAGTTGTGTGGATCTTAATTTTAATACTACAAACAAATAACTGCTTAAGATTTGAAAAGGAACTCAATAGATATATACAGGATGTTCAGGCTAAATCTGACGACTTTTTATGTTCCCCAGCCTTTTTTTTTTTTTTCAGGAACTGACTGATGTATTGGTGAACACTCAATGACATCAGAAAGCATAACGATTAAAACTGTTGTTGAAAAAAAAGTTAGCTGACATAATGGTCTAGAAGCCATCTGAATATTGGAAATCATTTACTTGTATCGTAATGGTTTGTGCTGGGTGTCAAAATGTTGACATCTTTGACTGCTGTTCAATGCTCTGTGAACATAGCAAAGGCTGAAAGATTGGGGCTGGTGAAGTTGTGGAAATACTCTAACGACAACTTCTGACTCTTTTTGGGGATATGGCAAGGAGCCAAATCCTGCTGCCACACATATGGTCTTCCAGCAGCAACCTTGTCCAGCTCTAGCAGCTTCATATAACTGTCTGAATTGAACTAGGCCTTATTCAAAGATGTAGGGGATGGATAGCTGCCATAAAGACTACAAAGCCATGGCTAGCAGGAAGAGACACAGCAGGCATTCTGAATGTGTCTACATTCAAGAACTCATCCCCTACATCTTTGAATAGGGCTTAGTTCAATTCAGACAGTTATATGAAGCTGCTAGAGCTGGACAAGGTCGCTGCTGGAAGACCATATGTGTGGCAGCAGGATTTGGCTCCTTGCCATATCCCCAAAAGAGTCTAAAGTTGTCGTTGGAATATTTCCACAACTTCACCAGCCCCAATTTCTAATCTCCTAATTCCTCCAATTGAAATCCCATGGATTACTATGTGTGGGGGAAGGTTGAGAAAGGTACCAATCATTCTACCTGTAACATCAAGGCCAAGCTGGTGGCCAAGACCAAGATGTTCACAGATCTTCTCAAGGATACAGTGAGGAATGTATACACCAAGTTCTGGAGCCATCTTGAGGGTGTGGTGGAAACTGAGAGTGGTTACTCTGAGTAAACTGTTACCTCCCAACCATAAACTACTTGATATTTTTTTGATTTTTTAAAACTACTTTTATTTTTCAATGCCACATTGTATATTCTTTTCCTTTTATGCTGTCAAATTTATCCTAAACACCCTGTTTATAATACAAGGACTTAGAAATTTCTGGTTTGCTAACCAGGTGTGCTTTTAGCTTACATGGGTGTATTGGATGCTAAGCTATGGAAAGGGTAACTAAGCCAGGAGATGAAAAATTCTCATAGAATAATGTGTGTGTGTGTGTGGGAGAGAGACTTGATAAGAATTCAATTGTTCATTGAATTAACATGTAGGCGGATGGCTATTCCACAGACACATGGACACATGAAGAGAAGAAGAAGCCTGACACAAGGCTGTAGTTTTTGAATTACTGGTACTATCTTCCTGACAGGCTTCCGCACAGTTTCTATATACCTAATTTCATTCACATGGTACAGGCTGACTTGAGATTATCAAAAACAACATTTAACAAGATGCCACACAGTGGGATCAAATGTTTACTATTTCATAGTTGCAAAATCAATTTCTTGAAAATTTAACCATCCTGAGCATGTGTCTTCACAGTCATATATGTGTGTGTGTGGGGGGGGGGGGGTGAAGCTGTTTGATAAGAGAAGGACTGAGGATTTGATGGGAATGCTGGGGTTGGAGGAATCGGTGGAATGGTTGGTTAGGGCGAATGGAGTGAGGTAGTATGGGCATGTGTTGAGGATGAATGAAGAGCATGTTCTGATGAAGGTGATTGTGTTTGAGGTAAACGGAGCGTGAAAGCAAGGTAGACTGATGAAAAGGTGGAGGGGACAGGAGGAGGGAGAGATTAGGAGGGTTGGTTTGAAAAAGGATGACATCCAAAACCAAGTAAGATGGCTAGATGGTGAGAGGGCAGTTGCTATGGCATTGAGGTAGACTGGCCACCCCAGTCAACAGAGGCAAAACCCAAATTTAAAACACTGGATGATGATGATGATGATGTGTGTGTGTGTGTGTGTGTATATATATATATATATATACGTGTGTGTGCATAGAGGGAATGCAGTTTGGTTTTTGTTCCTGGAAGAAGCATGACTGTTGCTATATTCCTGATAAGGCAACTGCAGGAGAATTATTTACCTAAAAATAAACCTCTGTACTTGGCTTTTGTTGACATGGAGAAAGCCTTTGACAGGGTCCTCTGCTCCCTTATCTGATGACCAATGCTGAAGCTAAGGATAGATGAGTGGTTGATGAGAGCTGTATAAGTCATGTACAGGGGTGCTGCCAGTAAGGTGAAGGTTGGCAATGAGTATAGCAATGAATTTAGTGTACAAGCAGGAATTCACCAAGGATCAATTCTCAGCACCCTCTTGTCTTCCTTAGTCTTCCAGGCCATAACAGAGGAATTCAAGACTGGCTGCCCCTGGTAGCTCCTCTATGCTGATGACCTTGCTCTTGTAGCTGAATCACTACCAGAACTATATAAGGAGTTTCAGGTGTGGAAGCAAGGTCTAGAATCAAAGGGCCTTAGAGATAACCAAGGAAGAATCACTACTTGACCTAGAAATTTCAGATATGAAAACTAGGTCAGGAATCTAAAGGTGACCAAGTTGGCAGTGGAGAAGGACATTCTGAAAGCATAATTGCTAGAATAAGAATGGGCTGAGTAAAGTTCAGAGAGCTACTACCTTTGTTGGTAACTAAGGGCCTCTCCATCAGAGTGGAAGGTAGATTGTATGATGTCTGTGTGCAGCTATGCTACATGGCAGTGAAACATGGGCTATGACTACAGAGAACTTATGAAGGCTTGAAAAAAATGAAGCTAGCATGCTCTGCTTGATGAGTAAGGCCACAGTGCATATATGACAGTGTGTAAATGATTTAAGAAGAAAACTGGGTACAAGAGACATCAGATGTGTGCAAGAGAGAAAACTGCACTCATTTGGTCATGTGATATGTATGGATGAGGACAGCTGCATAAAGAAGAGCCAATCTCTAATTGTGGAGAGAACCTGTGGAAGGGGAAAACTGATGCATAGAGGGTAGACTCAGGAAGACGTGGGATAAAAGCAGTGAGAAAGGATCTTCAGATGCTGGGCCTCAGTGAGGAGAGGACAAGAGACAAGGACTCTTGGCAATTTGCTGTACTTCAGAAGACATATCAAGCTAAGTAAAATCACAGCAATCCATACATACAGGCATATCCATTATGGCCATGCCCCCACTCCTTCTCCCAGCTGAGAGGTCTTTGTCCTGCTGGTGTCATGTAAAATGCACTTGTACCAGTGCCACTTGAAATGCACTCGTGCTGGTGCTACCTAAATGCACCTGTATCAGTAGCATGTATGAAGCACCTAGCACACTCTGTAAAGTGGTTGGTATTACATCCAGCTGTAGAAATCATGTAAAAATAGACAATTAGGGCCTGGATGATGATGATGATGATGATGATGATATATATATATATATTGTTGACATGAGAATTTTGTAAACTTTCAAGAGAACATGAAATATTCTTTTTTGAAACATTGGTTCTCGAAGTACATCACACAGAGCTATAAATAATGATTTGAAGTTTTAGCACAAAACCAACAATTTTAGGGGAGTGGATAAGTTGAATAAGTCAACCCCAGTGTTCCACTGGCACTTAATTGACCTCAAAAGGATGAAAGACAAAATCAACCTTGGCAAAATTTGAACTCAGAATGCAAAGCCAGAAGAAATACTGCCAAGCATTTTGTCTGGCATGCTAATGATTCTGCCAGTTTACCGTCTTACATAAAGCTACAAATAATAGCATTATTTATAGTTTTATGTGATGCACCTTGAGAGACAATGTTCAAAAAAAAATTATATATATATATATATATATACAGGGTGTGATGGGTAAATTATTGCCATTTTATATTTTTAATTTCATGCTTGCATATTGTTTGTCAACTACACAGTATAGTAGGATCAATTGGGTGCCGTCTGTGAGAAAATCAACACCATGATGCAATTCACTCCGCCAGAAATTCGGAAATGATATGCTGTACTGCTTGGCATTTGTGCCGGAAGCTCCAATACAAACATTTCAGAGTGTTTGGGTGTCAATCTGAGGATAGTGCAGAGGTTTCGCAAAAAGTTGGATGAGTCAAATGGTGATTACGAAGGTACGGCAGCTTGGAAAACTCACTCTAATCATTCTGATAAGAAAAGAACTCCTGAATTTGTTGGTGAGATCCAGGCCATGATTGACAACAATCCTTCCAAGTCAATCAGATCCATCACCAGGGTCATGTGAGTGTCTCAGATTCTTATCAGGCTGATAGTGCATGAAGACATTCGGTGTTCTTAATACAAGATGGGAGAGGGCCAATTTTTAGCCCAAGCCATCGAGGACAAGAGTAAAGACTGCACTATGTAGCTTTTGCACAAACTCAAGCATCGCCTCCAACTGAAGATGCTTTAGTTTTACTCAGACAAAAAAAATTTATATCAGGATCAGATGGTCAACCCAGAACAACCATTGGCTTGCCGTGTCATCAAAACATGTACCAATAGTCATAAAAATCAAACATCCAGTCACCATCATGGTGTTTGGAGTGATCACTAGTGATGGCAATGTTATGCCTCCATTTATCTTTCCACACGGTTTCAGACTCAACATGGAGGCCTACATCAAGTGCCTAGAGGAGGTAAAGCTGCCACTGTGTAAAGAGGGTGGCTACAGGAAGACCCTATGTCTTGCAATAGGACTCTGCACCATGCCACACAAGCAGGAGAACCCAGTCATGGCTGTCAGACAATTTCTGTGACCACATCACCCCTAACATCTGGTCACTTAACTCCCCAGACTGCAACCCCTTCGATTATTATGTGTGGGGCGCAGTTGAGCAAGAGACAAATAAAATTCTTTGTAGCACCAAAGATGAACTGAAGGTAAAGATTATGGCAGCATTCACCAACTTAAACAAGGAAACCATCTAGAAGAGTTGCAGGAGATTCCCAAGTCATCTGGAAGCTGTAGTTGAAGCCAATGGCGATTTTATTGGATAAATCTACTCTTTAGTATTTCAAGATATTCTTATGTAATTTTGATAAATATATGTTAAAATGAGATGTCAGTGTTATTTTCATTTTCAAGCAATTTAGACTACAATTTATTGTTTGTATATATATATATAAACACACATATATATATGTATATAAACATATATGTGTATGCATGTGTGTATATTCTTTCACTTATTTCAGTCATTTGACTGTGGCCTTGCTGGAGTACCACCTTGAAGGGTGTTAGTCAAAAAAATCAACCCCAGGACTTATTCTTTATAAGCCTAGTGCTTTTTCTATCAGTCTTTTCTGCTGAACCACTAGGTTTCGAGGACATAAACACACCAGCACCAGTTGTCAAGCGATGGCTAGGGGAACAAACACAGACACACACACACAAAGAAATGTTGAACATAAGAATATCAAATGTGGTCTGCAAGAGAGACAACTGTGCTGGTATGGTCATGTGCTGCGTATGAGTGAGGAAAGCTGTGTGAAGAAGTGTCACTCCCTAACAGTAGAAGGAACCCGTGGAAGAGGGAGACCCAGGAAGACATGGGATGAGGTGGTGAGGTCCAAACATTGGACCTCACACAGGCAATGATAAAGGACCGAGACCTCTGGAGATGTGCTGTGATTGAGAAGACCCGACAAGTAAAGTGAGATCACAGCTGTAGCCTACACCAGTGTTGCAAAACCAGCCCACTTAAAAAGTACCTTTGGATTGTCGGGTGACATGCTGTGCTTGAGGAAACCTATTGAGTCAAGTAAATCAAAATCAAAATCAAATTAAATCAAATGGAAATTGTAGTTTTGGCCGATGCCAGTGCTGCCTGACTGGCTTCTGTGCTGGTGGCATGCAATAAGCACCATTCATGCATGGGTCGTTGCCAGTGCCAGTGACATGTAAACAGCACCATCTGAACATGGCCAATGCCAGTGCCACCTGGCATCCACTACACTCTTGGAGTAGTTGGTATTAGGAAGGGCATCCAGCTATAGAAACATTACCAGATCAGACTGGAGCTTGGTGTGGCCTTCTGGCTTGCCAGTCCCCAGTCAAACTGTTCAACGAAAGCAGAGATTAAACAACGATGATGATGATGATGATGTACACACGCACACATGTATTCTTCAACTTAATGTTGTTTCAAGATATATCATTTTAACTTAACATTATTTTTCTAAGAAATAAATGGAAAAATGAAACTTCAGTTGAATTATCCAGCTTTACATCCATTCCAGTGAACATTTTTAAAAGCATGAAAATTATAAAAAAAAAAGTAAAAACCAATCCTGAAGCGGAAAATCAAATAAAATGCATGCGAAAATCATCATCATCATCATTGTTTAACGTCCGCTTTCCATGCTAGCATGGGTTGGACGGTTCATCTGGGGTCTGGGAAGCCAGAAGGCTGCACAAGGCCCAGTCTGATCTGGCAGTGTTTCTACAGCTGGTTGCCCTTCCTAACGCCAACCACTCCATGAGTATATTGGGTGCTTTTTATGTGCCACCGACACAGGTGCCAGACGAGGCTGGCAAACGGCCACGATCGAATGGTGCTTTTTACGTGCCACCGGCACGGAGGCCAGTCGGGGCGGCGCTGGCAACGGCCACGTTCGGATGGTTCTCTTATGTGCCACCGGCACTGGTATCACAGCTACAATTTCCATACATTTATTAAAATAGTTATGAGCTCGTAATTTTTTCCAAATTTTTTTGTGTTACATCATTCTACAAGTTGTTGACTACCAACATAAGTTGAGATATACTTGTACTTCATGGTATCACATGATTGACCAGACCATTGGATGTTGTCATATATTGCTAGTCACAATATACTTCACATTGTTTTAGCTCTTGAATGGTACCACCCTGCTGGCTAGGTGAGCAGGCCAACGTTCCCCCTGATCAGATGGTTAGTAAATATTTTCATAACACCCTAATTTCTTTCTCTCAGCAGTTTGATAAATGAAGCCATCTGACCCATGCAAGCATAGAAAAGTGGATATTAAAACAATGATGATGATGTTAATTATGATTGACTTCAGATTTTACCAGCAAAAGATACTTCAGATTAAATTTTAATAAGTAAGGATTTCTTACTCTGGCACACTGTTGTGAGAGTAGAGTCAATTAAGTCAACCCTACTCTCTTTTACTTTTTTACTTGTTTCAGTCATTTGACTGTAGTCATGCTGGAGCAACGCCTTTAGTTGAGCAAATCGATCCCAGGACTTATTCTTTGTAAGCCTAGTACTTATTCTATCGGTCTCTTTTGCCGAACTGCTAAGTTACAGGGACGTAAACACACCAGCATCAGTTGTAAAGTGATGTTGGGGGGACAAACACAGACACACAAACATATACACACACATACATAAATATATATACATATAGACGATGGGCTTCTTTCAGTTTCCAAATCCACTCACAAGGCTTTGGTTGGCCTGAGGCTATAGTAGAAGACACTTGCCCAAGGTGCCATGCAGTGGGACTGAACCCGGAACCATGTGGTTCATAAGAAAGCTATTTACCACACAGCCACTCCTACGCCTAGTATATATTTGGAATTTTTTTTTCTGACATTGGAGGTATAGTACATGTAGTCAACTCTGGAAGGATCTAAATTCAGGCAATAAAGCAACAACTCTAAATACTGAAAGGCTGTTTAGTCTAATAATCTCTATTTCTGCCCTTCTGCTCCCACTTCACAGCATCTTGGATAGTTTTCATCAACCAAAGATCAGGTTAAATGAAGCTCATGGGTTGACATTAGCTTTTCAAAAATGTATCAAATTGGCATCACCTGTTCTTGGGGATCAGGCTTAATCATTTATCCTGCTTAACACTCCCACTTGGCTTTTTGGTGCCTTTACCACTATTCAAACCAAATTTCCAATTTTTAGCTTCTTTCAGTTTCAGAGGTCTTGCACTTCTTCCTCAAATAAAGCCAGAGAAATAAATATAAAAATATAAAAAATACAATAAAAAAAAAACAACCTCATCCTCCAATAAATTATTAACTTACTGAGATAACAACTATTCTCAGATAATATTTCCCATTAACTTTACATTTATTATCCTAAAAGGCCATCAGTTGAGCTTGAGTATATCAATATGAATTGATAAATTTTTGATTAAAGTAAAAGTGCATGTTTTTATTGTATTAAGCTGGCTAGTTGCAAACAGGCATAAAAAAGTGGTTTTTGTATTGACTCATATAGGACGGAGAAAGCTATAACTTGAGAAATAATATTAGTAAAGATTATATTGTGGGTGGCTGTGGGGGGATGCCTGTGTGGTGGGTAGGTGCATGTATGTGTGTGTGTGTCTGTGTCTGTGTGTACACAGACACACACAAAAATGTATGCACAATTTAACATCTGATAATTCACTTAATTTTCATTTCTTTTTAGATTTAACCCATTAGAAATAATAAAGGGAACCAGACTAAACTTTCAACAAAAGAAATTTGTCCTAAAGTGCTGATGGAAGTTTGAAAACATAAAAGTGCAAAAACAGTTTAGGAGGGAGTTTCAAACAGATATCCACCAACATAACTTACCATCACTCAAGATTGATGGATGGAAATATTGTTAAATGTATGTATGAATTAAATGCTGCTGTGGTCATGTGTTACATATGGATTAGAACAGTTGCATAAAGAAGTGCTGATCACTAAATGTGGGTGATACTTGTGCAAGAGGGAGACCCCAGGAAGATGTGAGACAAAGTAGTGAAAATTCATCTCAAGATGTCCAGCATCCTGGAGATGACAGAGGACCAAGATGATTGGTAATTCGCTATGCTTGAGAAGATCCATCTGCTATGACAAAAGTGAGGTCCTAAAAGCATTATGCTCGTGCCTGGGCATACTGGGTCCTGCACTCAACCTGCCCATGTCAAGCATTTCCTCACACTCATTCCTCTTTCACTCTTCTAGCTCAGGTACAACTCAGCTGCAGCGATCATTTGAGAGCAGAATTGGCACATATTTCATCCTCATCTTTTGTGCTGCTATTTTAACTCCTCCACTCCTGGAGCCACTTCTGTTTAAACTTCATTCTTCATTATTGTTCTTTCTTTCACTATTTTCTACCCTCTTCTGTGGTTTCAGTAATTTCTCCCAATCCTCTGAGTGACATTTTAAGGATTGCATTACTGCATCTTTAACACTCTCTCATATCTGCAATTGATGCCTCCTCCAACTTTGTGACCCGATCACTATACCCTTATGTACCTCTGCAGTTTATCACCCTCTCACTCTTTTCTCAAACCCTGCACACCATCTCCCTAATTTTTTTATCTACCCAGATATATGATACTGCTGCCCTTTACTCCTTCTGTGCCACCACTTGTCACCTTCTTGAGTCACTTCTATCTCTCTCATCTCCTCCCCTCCATTCTGATATTAACCATCAACCATATCTCCACCCTTGTTCATCACTCACTACATCCCCCTCTAGACCCATCTCCAGCCATCCCACACTCTCATAAAATTACCCACCCTTTTCTTCCCCACTCAATGGTCCACTGTATACATTCTTCCTTATACTCACCTTGAACCTTAAGAATACACTCTGGCACCCCATCATCACTATTTTCATCTCCCTTTCAGCTATTCCCACTCACCCTTGCACAATGTAGGGGTAGCCATGTATCTCCTCTAGAGCAAGACACCTGTGTTTATCTGCCCAATATCATACTTTAGCCTTTAATACCTGGAATAAAGCCACCTCCTCCTCTCTCAAATGCACTCCCATTCAGTCAAGGGGAACTTTTTCCTTTCTTTTCTTTACTTTGTCTAGCAAGTTATTTGGCAAGCACCCAGTACATACTGTAAAGTGGTTGAGCATTAGGAATGGCATCCAGCTGTAGAAGAAACTATGCCAAAGCAGACAAAGAAGCTTGGTACAGCTCTCTGGTGTTCATCAGTTCCTATTGAACTATCTGTCCAACTCATGCCTGCATAGAAAAAGAGAAGTTAAATGCTGATGGTAATGATGATGATGACATTCTGGTTCAAGTGGAATAAGTAATTTGCATCACAAGAGAGAATAACTAATATGAGAGTATGTTAGAGGCATGGGCGACAACAAAATGAGAACAAACCAGTGGGTTGCATTGGACTCCAATATCTGCAGTGAATAGCAGTTTGAGAGCAGGGAAGTGAAAGGAAATAGGAGTCGATCAAGGAGGAGGAGGCAGAGGAGGTGATAAGAGGACAGTAGTAGGGATACAATGTGAAGTGTTGGCAGGATAAATGGTATTATTTACAGCACCTGAGTGGGCGTTGCCTCAGTTAGGAGATGAGTTGTGGGGAAAGGCTTGATAGGACCTCATTTCTGCTGAGGTGGATGGGTCTCCCCAAGCAAAGTATATCATCATTCATCTTGGCCCTTGTCATCTTCATTGACTCAGGGATTAATTTCACACCAACCAAGTAAACTGCAATATTTAATTCTTGACATTTAATCAACATATATATTCACTTTCCTATTGTCTTGTGGAACAATTATGTAATGGAAATTATGAACTCCTTAGACAATGTTCTTTCTTAACTAAAGTCCCCTATTTGGGGTTCATCTGTATACTACACCTACAGAGGAAGTTGTCAAAGCCCAGCTTATGCAAGGATTTTTTCAGTTAAATTATTTTCTGGTGTTGATCCCTATCTAATATATTGACTTAGTGACTCCTTTTCTTTCTTGCACAAATAATCAGCTAGGGTAGAGATGCCCTTGAATACTGGTCCTAATGTCATATGAACTACAGATCTGAATTTATCCATCATGTTTCTAATGCAGAGTTACTCAGGGTAGAGTATGACAATACTTTGCTCCTGAAGACTGCTTAGAGATACTAGGCATATGATTAAAATGTACCTAGACTAAATCTCCAATGTATGAAACTATGAGTAGCTCATAACTATATATTGTGCACATTAAACAGTATTTAACTTTCACCAGATGCAGTACTTTTTGCTGATCTTACCTTAACAGAAAAGTAACCCCCCCCACACACACACACAAAATATGTCCATTCATAGAGTTTTTTCTTTCTTTTTTTTAAAAATCAAAGTGAGACATGGACCACAAAATGGTTGAGAAATACTCTTCTAATGTAAAGTAGACAGAGTATGACAGTTTGTTGACTAATGCTCTCCATCTTTATATCTCTACTCTTATAAAATAGTTGTTACTCTGATGGGTCTAACTAACCCTGATATCTCTTGATGGTATGTACCAAGGTCACCACTTATGAGTCTTGCTTGATGTTGTGGGCAGCATATGATACCTTTCTTTACCCTATATCAATGATGGAAATCATCCATTGTATTGTCCAGTGAATGAACAGATGTCATGAATCTTGCGTACAAGTTATTAGCACATCCAGGAAGGCCAGTTTATCAGAATTTTTTTAGTCTTTCCTGTTGTGAACTGTATAGAAGACTTCATTGAGTTTACATGGTCCAGCAGTAATTGTGCTTTGTCTTGGTGAGACCTAAGTATAATGGTGTCATCTAAATATTTCAGTTGTATGGTCGATTTAATTATGTTACTTACAAAGCCATCTTATGTATCATGAATATATCAGTATCTCAGTAGGTAAACCTGATGGAAATATTGACTTTCTGTGTACAAATAATATATTTTCAATTAAGGTTTGATCTACATTGGCAGGAATAAGGTTTAGCTATAGGTTTGTCATTATCCCCAGAGATAGCTAACATATGTATGGAAATACTACTGGGTCATGCAACTCAATGAGAAGTTAAAGAAAGACAATGCACTGATCTCCTGGGATGTACTAATAACTTGCATTGAATGCAAATTCAAGACAATGCTATATCACAAACCTACATTCATTGGGCATTGCCTGAACTTTTGATTCCCACCATCCATATGGCATAAGAGAAAAACTGTCTGTGGCCTACATCACCAGGTAAAAGTCATAAGTGGTAACCTAGGTATATACCAAGAAATGATATCAAGATTAGAAGGACCATTCACAATAACAATTACTCTATAAGTATCACGTCAGCTTCCAAAAGCAAACCAACAAGAATCAAGAACATTAATGAAAAACCTGCCATGATCTGTCTAATTTACTTTAGAGGCTTGGCAGGGAAAATTATAAAGTTTTACAGTTTATACAGCATAAGGACAGTATTCAGGTGCAGGCCTACCCTTTTGGGATATCCATCTTGGAAAGAAGCCTCCATCAGGAGATCATGAACAAGAACTGTGTGTTCCACACTATTCCATGTAGTTGTAAGAGAAAATAAAAAGGGAAGACCAATCACCTACAGAAAGTAAGGCTGAAGGAATTTTGTAAAGCTGTAAACAGAGAAATCAGACATGGTTGACTATTTGAGAAAGATAAATCACCAACATCTGTGAAACAGTCAAGATAAAAAGACAAGGATAACACAGCGAAATAAAAGAATTGAAAAATTCAGCACATATACAGGGCTCTGGTAGGCCTAGCATGGAGATTAACACCGTATAAGAAGGTTTAACTCTTTAGCATTCAGATTACTTTATCAAAAGTAATACTTATTTATTCACATTTTAAAAAATGAATCATGCGTTAGCTTGTAACTTCAAGATTTCAAAGATGTGATTGTTTATTTTTAGAATGACATTGCAAGGTAGGAGTGAGAGGCCAGATCTGGCCAGTCTGAATATAAAGCAGATAAAATATTTGGGCTGGATACGGGTGATTTAAATGCTAAAGGGTTAATTAAGAGAAGCACTAAGTCTAACACCATAAGAAACTGTGAGGTTTAAAGTTCTAATTTCCATTATGTAATTGTCCTTCTAGTTAATACCAAAGTGAAATATAAACATTAGATGCTAAACGTGTTAAGTGTAGAAGTTTAGTTGGTAAGCAGAGATCTAGTTCTTGTGTCAGTGAATATAAATATATCCTGATTAAAGTGGAATGAGCAAGTGACATTACCAGAGAGAATAACTGATATGAGAATATCTGACTTGGAGACAACAGAATAAGAACAATCTAATCAATGAACCAAATATAGGGTTTGGTTTGAAATTCTGAGAATGTTACCACATAGAACAAGCACTGAAGAAAGCGGGAGATAACAGGTGGAACAGTGTCACTATAACAGTCACAATGTGGACATTGTCCATCTAGAAACCTCAGTAAAAATATTGACAAACTTGATAATATCAGGAAAAAAGGATAGGTGAAGAGGCTTAACATGAGTTCGGCTAGTCTATTATATGGTATCACTTAGCACCCACTTAAGAACACAACAACAAAAACAAACATATGAACCAAGAGTTGAAAGATGAGGAGTGCAACTTTTTATGAGGTGTGACTGAACTCTTTGAAAAAGACACATCATCATCATCATCAGCAGCAGCAGCAGCATTTAATGTTCATATTTCCATGTTTAAATGGGGCATACAGATTTTGTTGAGGCAGATTTTCTATAGCTGGATGCTCTTCCTGTTTCCAAGCAAAGTAATAGTTCTTCATGGCCCGACATGCTTTTTCACAGAAGACTGGAAATGAACAACCTGTATGATGATGATGCTTCTTACACTCAACCCATAATGTCTAGATAAGAGTACATACAAATACAGACACTCATAAATATATATATATATATATATAAAATTGAATAAGGGTAGAAATTGATATTAATCAATTAAAACCAGTGGCCTAGCATATTAAAAAAATCCGAAGATTAAAATATTTTTTACATACAAAATTTAAAGGACTGACCACTAAAAGTGGACAGTGAATAAGCTAAATATAGACGTCAAAATCGCTATTTTCCACGAAGAATGAGGTCAGTCCTTTAAATTTTGTACGTAAAATATATATATATATATATATATATATATATATATATATATATCAAACAAACTGGCACTCTGTCAGCTACGATGACAAGGGTTCCAATTGATCCAGTCAACAGAACAACCTGCTTGTGTAATTAACATGCAAGTGGCTGAGCACTCCACAGACACACATACCCATAAAATAGTTCTCAGGATGTGACAAGGCTAACCCTTTGAAATACAGGTACTACTAATTTTTGCCAGCTGGGTGGACTGGAGCAACATGAAATAAAGTGTCTTGCTCAAGGACACAACACACTGCTGGGAATTGAATTCATGACTTTATGATTGTGAGCTGAATACCCTAACCACTAAGCTACACACCTTCACACGCACACACACACACACAAATAACATAAATAAGGCTTCTTTTAGTATTCCATCTACCAAATCCAATCACAAGACTTTGGTCAGCCCAGAGCAATCATTAAAGACATTTGCCTAAAGTGCCATGCAGTGGGACTGAACTCAAAACTACATGGTTGGAAAGCAAGTTTCTTAACCACAGAGCCATTCTTGTGTACTACTGGACAGTCCACTTTAACAAAGACCAACAGAAAAAAAACAAAAGTTTAATAATGCCGACAATGACAAGGTGTGTCATCTTTATTGAACTTGAAAAACTTAAATCACTTCACATTTCAACAGTTATGCTTTTGCTATCCAAGAACAAGAGACAGCTGGAAAATATTCTGTTGAACAAAAGATATAGTGAAACCAATATATGTGACTGAAAATGTTTACATCACATACCTATAGAAGACATTCCACATGTGATCAGCAGCTACTTGAAAATGTTATTGTGATATTAACCTTCAAATGCTGTCATGACCATGACATTATTAAAATAATTATATAATAAATACCACCTGGAGGAAGAATTGCTCTGAGATAAAAATAGAAACGTTTCTGCAGTTGTTGAGGGAACATTTCTGTCAAACCATCAACTAAATGCAAACACAACAAATCTGATATAATTGTTTTGGACAGAGAAAATAAAAAAGTATGGAGTGTTGAGGATGTGAGTGAATATTTCAATGAAATTAGCAAAAATGAGATAATAAAATTCTCTTTTATGGAAAATTGCCTTGAAACCAACAATTATAACCAGATCAGGCATTAATATTTGTACCTGTTATTTAGCATCAAGCTGGTCCAATAAAGCAGACCTGTGATCATTCTGACCATGGCCACCTCATTTTATTTCCTTTAGACATTTGATTATGAGGCAGATTTGATTGAAGCAATCAATATATGTTATCGGTAATATTGTATATCAATCCCAAAAGGATGAAGGTGAAGTTGAGCTTGATGGACTGTTGACTATATACTAGGAAACATTTCATTCAGTTACTGTTTAACATTAATTAATAACTAGCAGGAACCATAGAAAACTTTCTTATTTCTGTTTTGATGTGTAAATTTATACATCATCATTTAGTGACCATGTACACGGTAGCAGAGGTTGGATAGTTTGACAAGATCTGAAGGATTGTACTCCAGTGTCTGCTTTGACATGGTTTCTATGGCTGGATACCCTTTCTAATGCAAACCATTTTACAGTGTGTACTGGGTGCTTTTTACATGTCATCAATACTAGCGAGGTTACCATGCAGATAGTAAGATTATTGTAACAGTGATTCGAAAACCAAACTGCTATGTAACTGATCATGCATCATAACTGAACCACAGTAGTTTCACATGATTGATCTATTACATGATTCAATCTTCTAGAATTTTCTCCTTGTGCCCTATATAAGAGCTGCTTTTGACACCTAAACTTTTTGCAGAGCATTGAGGCCAGCCAATTCATTCATATGTCTCACCCCTTGCCAGGCAGAATGTTGAGGTAGCTGCATAATGTGTCTCCATGCTCACCTCAAATATAACATGATTGTTTCCAGTTATGTTGAGCCAACCTCGTGTTGCTATTTCAGTAAGCTTACCATAAACTCTAAGCATTATATCTTTTCCAGTATGTAATTATTTGTTGTTATTTGTAAAAGACCTACACAGTTAAAACTCTGTATGAAATAAAATCTTCTCTTAAACGTTCACAAATGATGTCAATTTGTTCCTCATACAACCCAAGAAACACATTTTCATTCATCAACTCAGCCAATCATCACCTCAGACAAGTCAACAAACACACTCGCAACACTATCAACCACAAGGGGGGCGGGGCAACTTTATGCTAGGAGATAAGGAACAGAGAGGGGTAAAATATGAGAGGAAAGGGTCA
Organism: Octopus sinensis; assembly: GCF_006345805.1. Taxonomy (NCBI): domain Eukaryota; kingdom Metazoa; phylum Mollusca; class Cephalopoda; order Octopoda; family Octopodidae; genus Octopus; species Octopus sinensis. The sequence goes on along the minus strand of NC_043007.1, from coordinate 73,314,754 downwards.
AAGCAGAACAGGTTTCTTGGTGTAGAGGAGCTACATGACTACTCACATTTTAGAAGAAAAGGAAAGCATGATCAGGTGAAACTGGAATATTTTTTAAAATTATGATATTGCAGTTATGTCTCCAGTTTTGAAACAAACTCAGTGAGGTATTTTGTCTGGAACTCTGTGATGATGATGATGGTGATTAAAATTTAACATGACATAAAAATATACAAATATAAAGATTTACAGCTTGAGCTATCAAGCAGCTGAATAATAAAAATTCAAATATTGGTTGCAGTTGGAGCCTCTTGGTAATTCTGAAGTGGGACTAGAAGTTAATAATATATACTGTATTTACTTGTGTATAAGTAATACCCCTAATTAAGTGTTAGATCTTGGTACAAAAGTTTTCCTTTTATAGTTTTAGCTTTTCCCTGTACAAAAGTCAGACCCCATTCTTTTTCAGTTAAAATCAAGTATGAATAATCCGGCTTATAAATGAGTAAATACAAAAGATTACCTTGCTGGATATGGCTTATATAATATGGAAAGTAGTGAGGAAACCAACCTGGTGAAAGCCATAATGTGACACCAGAGTCAATAAGAAACACAGGTTTAATGAATGTGGAAAATAAACAAAAAAGAACAATGATAATCTTATTGTTTTGCTTCTTTTTGCCTGTTATTACTGTTATGTCAGATTATTAGAAACAATGAAAAAAATCTTATACTTGCCTTCAAAATGGAAATGCTTCCTGTGCTTTCCCAAATGGTAAGTCCAGGCAGATTTGATCTAACATTACATAGATCAATCAACAGTTAGGTTTATTGTGAGAGATGTCCATCTTATCTTTGGTAGGCACTTCCAGTTCTATATTATAGGCTTTACCTACTTCACTAGAACCTATTTCAACTTTTAATATCTCTTCTTCCTCCTCCTCCGGCTCCTGACCCCTCAGCTGGGTTCCATGCCCAACGAGAGGAGACTCAATATTGCCACTACATTCAGCAGTGAAAAGTTTACTTTTTGTATGTTCTTTACCATCAGGTTTTACAGCTTCATCTCTGCTGTGACTACCTTCAAGTGAATCTGGTCCTAATTTACTACATTCTACAGTTTGCAGTGGACATGCAGTACTATCATCAAACTGCTCCCATTTTTTCACAGAACATTTTGGTGCAGACGATGAAGGAGGAACTAAAGATGGATTTGAAGTTGGTAAGGTGGTAGTGATGGAGGTGGTTGTGGGAGTAGAAGCAGTAGAAGCAGCAGATTTCACAAGTGGACTCGTACCTGCAGGTAATTTCGATACAAGAACCAATTTGGATACAGGTGATCCGGCAGCAGCTTTGCAGGGAGACTGACTGGGTGAAAGAGTTGGGGGAATAAAAATTCGACGAGGAGATTGTCCAATGGAACCATCACTTTGTAAAACTATAGCTTCCTTCGTATGTCGAAACAAACGATCCTCATTAAAGTCAAAGGCATTTTCTTTGGAAGTACCAACACCACGAGGACTTTTTATTGGCTTTCCAAACTGTTCAGAAGGCAAAACTATTTTCAGTTTTTCCAAATTAGGAGATACTTCTGGGGAACTAAGATGTGTATATTCGTCTAAAGTCACAACACTGAGAGGTGTAGCACTACGTGGTCTGTTGATAGGAGTGGTTTTTACTTGCAGTCGCTGTAATCTTCGTTCATAAGCTTTGCGTTTAGAATTGAAAGAGGTGGGTTCTGTAAAGTTATCAAACTGTTGACCAATATCATCAACTTCTTTCAATGCATTACATTTAAGAGACTCCCGACCAGCAGCTAAAGATGAGTAGATATTTTCGGTCGTTAGGCTTTCTGCAGCACTTAGATCACTTTCTGATGAACTAGAGTCATCGAGTAAGTTTACTTTTTCTACAGCACTTAAGTCTTTTAACTTGGGTCCAGAGCCTGGCTCTGTTGCTACTGGAGTAGCTGCACCATCTTCAGTTGTATCAAAGTTAACAAAATCAACGTCTGCGACACCTTCTGTTGCAGAAGGTAATGTGACTGATTCCTGTTTATCTTTAATTACATCATGTAAATTATCAGTTTTACCTGATGCAAACGAAGATGGTGAGTCCAAGCATCCTGGAGATATCCCTCTGTACGGCCTGCCGTCCGCATCATCGTCAGACGAAGGTGCATCAACAAGCTGATGGTTTACAACCTCAGATTGTTTAGAAACCACTTCACTGTCCTTTTCTCCATCTAAGTCCGATGCGTTTGTTTTGCGACCAAAAAACGTTTTTTTCTTTTGCCTACCCTCTTTAGCAGGTGACGGTGATAATGTTTTACTTGCAGCATTTTTTATTTTCTGTTTCTTTTTTGATTTACTGCCTTTGCTGGCATTTACAGGAACTGGTTCTTTTGAGGACTTAGAGTTTGGTGAATTACTTTGGCATACATCAGCATTTCGAGAACAGTCGTCCGATGTAACATCACTGGAAGCAGCTACGAGGGATTCTTTATACAAACACGAACTAACTATGGGTAGTTTATTGTGGATCGTTACAGTACTTGTAGTAGCTTCAGCTGTGCTTATTTTGCTCGCAGCTGCAGGAATAGAACATACTGTATGAACGAGTTCGTTTGAGGCGGCTTCTTTTGTGTGAGTGTTAGTGGTGACTGAAAGAGAGGTTTTTGAAGTAGTACCTACAATAGAAGCATGTGGCAGATCGCTGTTATTGACTACCTCCGTGTTTGCAGAAGCTGTGTCTTTACTGTTTGTCACTTCTTCGTCAGAAAGGTCAACGGTGTCAAAAGTAGCTAAGGGAGCAGATCCGATCTCTCCTTGCCTGTCTAAAGGAGGACGATTGGCCTGTTGTGAATCAGACTGCCCAGACGAAGGGTCCTTGTCATGCTTACCACCATCATCTAAATCCCGGACGCCACTTTTATTATTATCACTGCTACCACCAACATTTAAACTAACACTTTCACAATCACTTGCACTATAACTACCACTTGTATTATTCGTTTTACCTTTGCTTTTCGAACCCTGCGCTGATGTCGATGCTGACGAAGAAGTTGATGTTGGGGTAGATGTAGCTTTGGATTTGTGCATACCCTTAGCTGTTGACGTGACTTAAACTAGATGTATTTTAATATAACTGAATCATTCTTTTCCTTAGAGGTCAATGATATAATATACAAACGTATATATTATTATTATTAAATATTCCTCCACCTATAAGACATCTATTTTTACTACAGAAAAAGCTTAGATGTGTGATAAATAGATAGGTAGATAGATAGATAGATAGATAGATAGATAGATAGGTGTGTGTGTGTGTGTGTGTGTGTGAAAGAGAGAGAGAGAGAGAGAGAGAGTTATGTGTGTGTGTGTGTGTGAGAGAGAGAGAGAGAGAGTTATGGAAACGTATAATAATAATTTCTATAAATGTGCTTGTTGTGTGTCTGTTGTCTGAAAGATTGCGGACTTATATGAAAAATCAGACTTACGATCTTCTAAAGATGGTTGAAATGTTTCAAAAGACACAGTAACCACTATGTTCGCAATCCTGTAAAAGCGAACGGGAAGATGCGTCAATAGTTTTATATTTTTTTCTCCTTTTTCATGATATTTTCTCGTTAGTTTTGAGCTGTTTTCATTTCTAATGTTGCCTTAAGAAAACAGTTTTTATCACGTGTGTTGTCCATTTCTTGTTTTTTTCATTGTATTTCCTCCCTTGGTCGCCAGTTTGGTATAACTTTCATCTTGTTTATCTTGCTGCTGCCTCACAGAACTCCATCCTGGCCTGATCATCTCGACGTATATCCTTGCTTTCATCAAACAGAGCAGGCGTCTTTACTTGTTCGCTGTTAACATATACATACACACACACACATATACACACACTCGCATTCACGCACTACACTCACACTCACACACACATATGCGTACACTCAAAGAGAGAGAGAGAGATTGATTTATTCCATGCATCCCCCATTTCTCCAACTGATGTGGATAACCTCCACGGATGGATATATAACTATTACTACTACACAAATCACGAATTAATAAGAAATATAGTAGATTCAGTCGACCTCAGTATTTCACTGGTATTTTGGTATTCATTTAATAATTTCTTTTATTTGCCACAAGGGCAACGGCCAAAAAGACTGCACTGCAGCTAAGATAAAGGATATTGATTTCACAGCGTAATCCGACGACAAATTGCTTCTTTTTATAGCCGTAAGCATGTTTTACTGGGAACAGTTTCAATTTTTTTTCCAGCAACTCTTATTATTTAAGCTGTAATAATGTTTTCTGATGCATTTAGCATATAATTCCTACCTGTGTGTGTGTGCGTGGAAATAGGATAATGGAGCATATGAGAAACAGCGACTCGCAGAAATATGGAAAATAACAGCAAGTTTACGAAATAGAGTTCGTTCTAAGAAGGCAGTTATAATTGACGGGTCATAACGACGAAAAGAAAAATCAAGTTAAAAGTCGGGTGGAGAAAACGAAAGAAAGCGACGCAACCGAAAAGTACGTAATCAGCAGAGAAACAGACACATTAAGTTGGTGTGTGTGTGTGTGTGCTTTCTGAGACGGGTTTTAAAAAAAATATGTCCCAAGAATATACAGACTCCTTGCAGTAACACATCCACAGGTCCAAGTTAACGGAGAAGGTCCGTTATGAGCATGTGACCGAAACAAAACAAAAGATAGACAGGACGATAAAGGTTATCTATATTTAATTTCGATAAACATACAACCACCTTGCAGTTGTTAAAACTAATTTAAATCATGAATTATTCTGTAAAATAAAGCAGCATAGAAATATCTGTGTCAGTGAATGCGGCCATCCATACGCACTCAGACACACACGTACACATACGGGTGCACACATTAGCATACATACATACATACACGCACACTCGCAATTATATAAATATCTATACAAAAACGCACGCACAAATATATATGTATGTCTGTATGTATGTATATATATATATATATATATATATGAAACGGTTGCAATCAAGGGAATAATAGAAACCTATTAACAGTAATGTTACGGATATCTGAGAGACTGGTCGATAAACACACGCACACACACACAGAACCCACATATCATTATATCATTATTATGATAATTATTATTATTATTTAAAGGAACGTGATTCGACCCCATGCCTCTAATAAACTTAGCTCGTTGGGCTCCGTTAACTCCTTCATCCCCTCACCCGTGTATTCACACACATACACACAGGTGGTGGTGGATCCTCGCAGATAGATGAGGAAGATTCGGTTAATCTGAAATTAATGTGCAAGTGGATGAGTATCCGCCAGACACATGTACTCTTAAAATAATTCTGAGACACATGACAAGCCTGTACCTTTCAAATTACAAGTACAGTCCATCACCTGAAAGTCTTCTTCACAGTTTCTACCTTAACAGTTTCACTCACTAGGTATGGGTCAACTCTGGGCTATAGAACATTACATTTACCCAGGACACCACACAGAACCTCTTGGTTGCAGAGCAACTCGTTAATCCTGTTTTTCTCAACCATTTTTTACTTATGGACTCCTATGGTACCAATTTAACTTGGGTGGACCCCTCATACCCGTTCATTGTTAAAAGAAAATCCTATTATATTTTTATAATTAAATATTAGGAATTGTATAAAAAATGAATTGTAAAACTATTTTAGGCACAGGAGTGGCTGTGTGGTAAGTAGCTTGCTTACCAACCACATGGTTCCGGGTTCAGTCCCACTGCGTGGTATCTTGGGCAAGTGTCTTCTGCTATAGCCCGGGGCCAACCAATACCTTGTGAGTGGATTTGGTAGACGGAAACTGAAAGAAGCCTGTCGTATATATGTATATATATATATATATATATATGTGTATGTGTGTCTGTTTGTCCCCCTAGCATTGCTTGACAACTGATGCTGGTGTGTTTACGTCCCCGTCACTTAGCGGTTCGGCAAAAGAGACCGATAGAATAAGTACTGGGCTTACAAAGAATAAGTCCCGGGGTCGATTTGCTCAACTAAAGGCGGTGCTCCAGCATGGCCGCAGTCAAATGACTGAAACAAGTAAAAGAGTAAAGTATAACCAATTTATTGCACATAAGTTTTAACAATGGAATCTTATATGAGCCCTGGTTGAGAACTACTGCGTTAACCCTTCGTCCATTCTGTGCCAACATACCCATGTGTGTGTGTGTGTCTGTGCACATGCACTTTGCAGGCCCTCCTAAACCAGTGAGATTGATGCAATAAGTGTTGCTCTTGCATCTCTGAAAGTATGAGGAGTTTGCTGTTGGTATGGGGGTGGGGGATACAACAAGAGTGACGAGTAGAGATGGCATGATCCTAGCCAACTCAAGAGAACAGATGTCATTCTGCCGAGGTCGACTTTGTCTTTCATCCTTTCGGAGTCTATAAATTAAGTACCAGTTATGCACTGGGGTCGATGTAATCAACTTAATTCATTTGTCTGTCCTTGTTTGTCCCCTCCATGTTTAGCCCCTTGTGGGTAATAAAGAAACATATAATAGCAGTGAGAATAGACAATGCACCTATAGATTAGCAGTTGGAGCATGTCTGTGAGTGACTTTGTGCCAATCACTCAACTGACCCATTCATGGATGTTCAACAGCAGCTATGTCCCAGGTATGACAACAATATTCCACAGTGGACCTCAACTGAGATTTGTGAGAATGTCAATAATCGTTGGAGACCTCCAGCACTATAGAGTAAGGCCAAACAATGCAGTCTAAACTATGTTAAGGATGTGTTTCTACCAAGAAAGTTCCTTGGTGGTAGTGAGACTTAATAAAAAACAATTTTGAGAGCTGTACTTGAGAGTACCTTATGACTAAAGAGAAATGCTATGGGAGTAAGAACTAGGTTTAAAAAGGACTGGAGTCAATTCATTCAAATGAAAAATTCCTCAAGGCAACAGCTTGGCATGGCCACAGTGTACTTACTGAAACAAGAAAATGAAAAAGATAACAGGCAGATAGACAGATAGATGGATACATACATACATTCACACCCACATATACAGAGAAAAACAATGAGTTTTTTTAAAGCTGATCCAATGGCCAATTATTTTGGAAACTTTCCAGTGTGTTACCAGTTCTTCAGACAGGAACAGACTATTTCTGTCTCAGGAAATTACAAAACATCGGTGGAGAAACTCCAGTGTAATGGGTCATTGAATCGTCCTAAATAAACTCTTTCACTCTACTATGGCACTGAGTACTTTCTCTCATTTTAGTTGAAACTAATGGATATGTATATACACACACACACACTTGAGGGGGTGATGAAAAGTTCTTGGGTTTGAGTAAAAGAAAATACAGGAGGATCAGTTAATTATGATTTTATTCAACATAGTCCCCTCTCAGATTCACGCATGCATGTATATATATATATAGAGAGAGAGATAGACATCTATCTATCCATCCATCTATCCAGTTATCTGTCTACCTATCTATTTATCTATCTATCTATCTATCTATCTATCTATCTACCTGCCTACCTATGTACCTACCTACCTATCTATCTATCTAACTATCTATCTATCTATCTATATCTATCTATCTATCTACCTACTTACCTACCTATCTATCTATCTATCTATCTATCTATCTATCTATCTATCTATCTATCTATCTATTATCTATCTATCTATCTATCTATTTATCCATCTATCTATCTATCTGGCACGTATGAATGATGAAGCCACCTTGAGCATAATCCTATGAACCCGGAAAAATTTAAAACAGAGAGTTACTTACTTGCAAGTAAATGTATTAACATGTGACATTATTGACCGAGGTTACCGTGATCTTTTCTGTAGGCTTTTCTTTCCACAGATAAACCATATCTGTTTCTCCCTTTACACTTTACATCATGACATTTCTGTGATACACGATCCCTATTGATCGTTTTTTTTTCTTTCTTTTTACGATCCCTTTGATCAAAAACCTACCCCCCCTTTTTATTTTATATTTTTTTCCTCCCCAAAAAGAAAATCTCAACTTTGTAATTTGTCCCCTCTGCATTCAGCACTGTGTGGCTAATAAAGAAACATATCTATCTATCTAGCTATCTATCTATCTATCTTTCTATCTATCTATCTATCTACCAAACAACCTAGCTACCTATCTAGGTAGGTAGGTAGGTAGGTAGGTAGATAGATAGATAGACAGACAGACAGACAGATAGAGAGATAGATACACTCACACACACATGCATACATGTGAATGTGTATGTTGGTGCATGGGATTGATTCAAAATTTGTTTTAGCATTTATGTATACCAGCTAAATTTTCACCTTCATCTGTTCCCTTTCACAACTGACTCTTCCTCCCTATAGCTTTGACCCATCTCATAATGCATTCATTAACCCCTCATCCCATTCCACTTTCTGTAAACCCCTTCATTCAAGTCTACAGCCCAGGGATTCCAGGATAGCAACCCTAATTGCTTGCCATCAATACTGCCAACTGCCCGAACATGCCTCAAGAGTAACAATCAATTTGTTAGGACAACTGAACTGGATAAATGTTATACTCTGCCATTTTAAGGACTATATACTATCTCTCTGATTTCAAATATTGATACAAGGCCAGCAAGTTCAGAGGAGGCAGTAAACTGATTGCATAACCCCCAGTGTTTAACTGGTACTTATTTTATTGATCCTGAAAGAATGAAAGGCAATGTCAACCTTGGTGGAATTTAAACTCAGAACATGAAGTCAGACAAAATACCTATAAGTATTCTAATAATTCTCCAACCCACTGCCTTGAATTGTCTCTCATATTGATAACATTTTTATAAAATGAATAAAACAATATCACCATTATTTAGCATCCACTTTTCCATGCTTGCACTGGTCAGACAGATACCCTTCCTATTGCCATCCCACACCTGTTTTATGTAAGATAACATTTCCTCTGATAAGATATATCTTCACAGAATATTGGAAATGAAAGTCATTGCTTGTGTGACAGTGATAATCATTTACAAGTATCACTAGACGTCAAGACGAGGAGATACCAATGCACACATACATGCATATGCATATACATACATACATGTATATATATATATATATATATAGACACACACACACTCATACAGACATTTATATGTATATACACACACACACACACATATATATATATATATATATATATATATACAAACACATACACACACATATATATACATAATGTATATATACATTTATATATTTATATAATGATCTTCTTTCAGTTTCCATCTACCAAAACCACTCACAAAGCTGTGGGTGGCCCATGGCCATAGTAGAAGACAGCTGCCTGTGGTGTCACAGGAGGGAACTGAACCCAAATACATGTGGTTGAAAAGCAAGATATTTAGCCACATTAAAAATGTAGGTTAAGTATGAGGCCATATGCTGCTGCAGCACATCGCTGTATCTTTCATTTGTTGGTATCTGCTTGGGTCTTCCCAGCAGTGTCCTAGTCAGTTCCCATCTCTGTGACATACTTTTGCAGCTGCCATGACTATGTGACATGTAGCTGACCAATATAAGCTGTTGCCCCATCCAGATCCTGAGAGAAGAGAACATGATACCCAAGGTCCAACTTAGAAAATTAAGCAACATGACCAAATAGTCTAAGCTGACACTCCTAAATCATACAAGTAACATGATACATCCCAATTTCTGAGTATAGTAGTTGGTTGCCTTGAAATCCAACCAATAGTTGTCCATACTCCTGCAAAGTGGTCTGGTATCAAAGGGGTTGCTCCTAAGGGCTTCAGACAGTGTCCAGATCTCACAACTGTAGAGTAAGACAAGGAGATGATCCAGGGACCTGAAAACCCAAACCTTTGTCCTTCTGCTCAGATATCAGCAATGCCAAATACCCATGTCCAGAGAGTCCACTACTGCACTGCACCAGCATGTGTAAGCCTTCTTAAGACTTCAGACTCACAGGGTCACACTGCTGAGATTAGTGAAGTTGTCAGCAATTTCAACGTTCTCATCTCCAACAGAGACAGATGAGATGGAACCCCTCAGGAAGCCAACAAAAGACCAGATCTTTGTCTTGATCCAAGAAACTTTAAGGCCAAGTGGTTTCACTTCCTCACTTAGTTAAAGGAGAGCACTCTTTAAGACATCCAGAGACTCAGTAAGATTACCTGTATCATCAGCAAAATCCACATCAAAATCACCAATGAGTGCCCCACAACTTGATTGAGCCATCATTCAGTCAAAAATCCAGTCCATGTAGGCATTGAACAGAGAGACAAGACACAACCCTGAAGGATTCCAGATCTAACTTGGTAAAAGTCAGATGTTGAGCCCCCAATCTGAACATAAGGTTGACGTAAGTTGCAAGCAGCTCCTGCCAAAGACTCTACCTGTATTCAATAAGTACACTCAGAGTTGTTGTTCCTTCTCGAGCCATGCCTGGCTCATAAGGGCCGGTTTCCCAGTTTCCTTGGAGTATAGGTTCCCCACCTGGACGAGACGCTGGTCTGTCGCTGGTGAGCTGCAAGATGTAGGAGGAAAGAGTGAGAGAAAGTTGTGGCGAAAGAGTCAGCAGAAGTTCGCCATTACCTTCTGCCGGAGCTGCGTGGAGCTGAGGTGTTTCGCTCATAAACACACACATCACCCGGTCTGAGATTCGAACCCGTGATCCCTCGACCGCGAGTCCGCTGTTCTAACCACTAGGCTATGTGCCTCCACACACACTCAGAGCCAGGAACCTGTCAGTAGTTGACCTATTTGGCATGAATACAAATACATAAAATACATAAATAAAAGCTGCCAGTCCATCAGGGATAATCGTGGAGCTGCTCAAAATATCCAGTGAGGTAGGGTTCAGGATTACTGCTTAGATAGTTAATCAGGTTATTCAAGATGTCATACCCAATGAGTGGTGTAGCAGTATTATCATAAACTGCTGCAAATTTAAAGGTGATGCCTTAGAGAGAAGCAGTTATACAGGAATAAAATTACTGGATAAAATACATGAAACAAAATACATAAAAACAAAAATGAAACAAATTTAAAAATAAACAGTTTATTTATCTTTTAAAAGCATTTTCTACATTACCCTGTCTACAGTCACACACACACACACATTCATGCACGCGCACATGCATGTGTGTGTGTATGTATGTGAGTATATGCAGGGTAATTTAGATGTTTCAAATGATAGGTAATATATATACATACATACATACATGTATATATATATATATATATGCATATACATATAAATACATATATATAATACATATATATATTTATACATATATACACACACACATATATATATATATATGTACATACACATATATATATATGTATGTATTCTTTTATTCTTTTCTATTGAATAAGTGAAAGTATCTCATGTTGTTTACATTTTATGTTAAACTTACTGTTTTGAAGAGGTTTTAAACTCAATCATATTAAAAATATCTTTAAAAGCTTGTAAAATTTACAATAGGCACAATGTGTACAAATAAAGATAAAATTAGGTCAAGTCCTCAATCAGCTCCTGACATCAAAAGCTTGGGCATTATTTATTTATTTATTTATTACCATAGATTTGATGTAATGATTAACATAGATCAACAGCTCTTGAGTATGTGGGTCAACAAGAAAACTGGCTATATTGTGTCAAAGATAAACAGGATGGTCAATCAAATAAAACCTAAAAGTTTATACTTATTCCTGTAAGTATTTCCTCTACAAATGTGCCCCCCCACCCTTGAATTTGTTTCCCACATAATGTCCAGAAATTCTAATGTAACCAGAATCTACATCATCTGAAGCATTTTCGCAAAAAAATTCATGAAAAAATATCCATTTTTCTGGAAGTTATGAGGAAACAAAATCAATGGGGGCACACTTGTATAGGTATGCTCTTCTATGTTCACTTCAATACAAGTCTTTCAGAATGGCTATTTTTGTGATTCAAATTGATTGTGCTACTTGATTTTCTGCTCCCAAGCTCTCCATTTCCCTGAACATACTAAGACCCTGTCTTCTTTTCTACTTACTAAAACCTTAGTCTTTGCTGAGTTTACCTCGAAGTCTTTTGATCTTAAGTTTACTTCTATACCTAGAATTCCCTTTCTTATTCCCCTCTATGAGAACCAGATCGTTGGCATATAGAAGTTCCCATGGACATGGATGGAACTATGTCCTGACCGAGTTGAAAGTCACATGGTGGTGGAATGATACAGTTGACAAAGTAGTAAAGACTAAGAGACAGACATGGAAAACCTGGAAGGAAGGTGATAGTAGGGAGAATTACCAAATGGCTAGAACAGTGGTTCCCAAACTTTTTAGAGTCATGACCCACTATTTATCACACCAGTTTATGACGACCCACTTAACTCGACCGAGTATCTCGATAGACAGCAGTTAATCAAAGCTAATGCGTAATTTTATATCTTTTTGCGACCCACTAAGATTCCATTTACGACCCATCTGTGGGTCGCGACTCATAGTTTCGGAACCACTGGGCTAGAAGATAGTGTGGAGACAGATATATTTGGCCAAGGATGAGGCAGAAAGGAAGAGATTTCACATGTCTTGTAATGTGAGGATCGGAGACATGAGGAGATTAGGATTGTTACCTAGGGGATGTAATTAGCAAGGAAGGTAGTTGCTCAGAATGTATAGCAGCCAGGCAAAGAAAAGGTTGGAGAAAGTTTAGGGAGCTACTACCACTGCTGACAACAAAGATATATTCCCTCAGAGTGAAGGATAGATTGTATAATACTTGTATTAAAGCTGTAAATCTGCACGGTGGTGAGATATGGGCCTTGAATGCAGAGGACTTGAGTAAACTAGAAAAAAATTTAATGACCATGTTCCGTTGGATGTGCAATGTGAGTGTGCATGAAAAATAGTACAAATGTGCTGAGAGAACAACTAGGCATAAACGGAATCAGATGTAGTGTGCAAGTAAGAAAACCGTGCTAGTATTGGACATATAATGCATATGCATGAGGACAGCTGTATAAAGAAGTGTCTTTTGCTTAATGTGGCAGTGAGACATGGACTTTGAATGCAGAGGACTTGAGAAAACTAGAAAGAAATGAAGTGAGCATGCTTCACTGGATGTGCAATATGAGTGTGTGTGTTTGTGTGAAAGAATTAGTACAAAGTTACTGAGTGAAAACCTGGGAATAAGAGAAATCAGATGTTGTGTTCAAGAAAGAAGACAGTGCTGGTATGGACATGGGGTGTGCATGAATGAGGCAGCGGTATAAAAAAAAGTGTCAATTGCTTAAAGTGTCTGGAACCTGTGGGAGAGGAAGATTCAGGAAGACATGAGATGAAGTGGTAAAGGCTAACCACAGCTCCTTGAGCAAGTAGTGAAGGCTAACTTCAGGATCCCGAGCTTCACAGAGGAGATAATAAAGAGATGTCTGGCGATATGCAGCCCTCAAGAAGACCCACCCACTTTTGTGAAACTGATTTCTGGAAGTATGTCAGTGTACATATTACATAAGTGCACAAATGGTCACTTCAGGTACCTTACCCAATTTCCCCCTTATATCTCTCCCACTGCAGCTGCCTACCCCACTTCTCATAATCCCTTACTCTCTTATCCATTAATATTGTCCTCTACATCCAGATGCCCCATTGATCTCTATTCTTCACTGGATCACCAAATTCTATCCTCATGCTCTATGCCTGAATCTTTCTCTCCTTATCTCCTGTACTCTACAGAAACACATCGTTTTTTTCTTCTTCTCTTCTCCCATTCTAAATCAACTGAATCATCATTACTATCCTGATACTGGTCTCTTCTTGCATCCCTCTACCCCCCCAATTTGACAATCTGCACACCTGCATTGACCTTTCAACCCCCACCTAATCTTTATGAGTGTTGCCTGCCTTTCCTCTCTCTTCCCCTGCATACACTCTTACACCCCCACCCGCTCCTACTTACTCTGTCCCCACTTGCATCTACTCATCTCATACTCTGTGATGCCACTTGGGTACCTCATCACCATCATTTGTCTCTTGGTGGCTTTTACTAATTCATCTTTCACTCTCTTCTAAATGTGAGTGGCCACATAGTTCTTTTACTTACTCTGTCCTACCTCCCTCTTCTTTCTTACATTGATCCATATCTGCTAGCATTAAAGCCCCTCCTCTTGGATTTCATAGGTTTGCAAGCTGCAGGCGACCTCACTAGTGCTGGTTGAATGAGAAAAGCGCCCAGTACACACTGTAAAGTGGTCAATGTTAGGAAGGGAACCGAGCTGTAGAAAACATGCCAAAGTAGACATTGGAGCACAATGCAATCCCTGGACCCATCAAATCTTGTCAAACATCGATTATGCCAGCATGGAAGATGGACATTAAATGGTGATGATGATGATGATGATGACACACACATACATACAAACTCATATGTATATATGAACATATATACACACACATGCATGCATACATACAGGCTTGCTGAAACAAACAGGAGAGATAAAACAATACATGAATATATATATATGCTTTTATTTTTAATCAACAAAAAGTTACAAAAATGATTCAAGTGCCAAGAGTTTCATGCACAGCCCTCATCATGGTCTTGAGTCACTTTGATGATTTCCTGCTGATTAACTATACAAAAGCACACACACACACACACGCACGCACACACAAACTTTCTAGGACTGTTTGGGGAGACCCTACAAACCCATGGTTGTCCTGATCACTAGAGCAGGTGCCCTCCCCACACTGTCCTCCTTCAACCTACAGGTACATGCTTAGTGTAGGCCCATTCACTTGGACCGTTCTTGCAACATTCACTCACCTTTTAACAAAATTGATGGGAAGCAGCGCTTCCCTCTCTGCCTACACTTTCCTTTTCAATTGAAACTTGAAAGGCTTGGCCACAGAGGAAAGTATCTGTTTACAGCCCTTTCAATTCAGTCCACCGCACAACCTCTATTACTAAGGCCACCAAAAAAAGAGACACTACCTACCCTTCCAAGCCAAAGGAAGGTGGCAGGACAATTTTCACAATGGACTTAGCTGATAACTGCTGTCCTACACGTGACAACAGGTGTTCACCATAAACCCAGAAGTCAGCAATGCTTGTGTACTGAATGAAAGCATGCAGTTTAGTTTTGTTGCTCTACATGCACCTTGGGCAAGCCTGGCTGGCAGCACTTCCATGTTTGTACAATTTATCCTGTAGCACTGCCAGGCCAAGGATTTCTGGAAATTATCCATAAACCCTGGCCCAAAAAGTTCTCCAGAACAGACTAGCTAGTTGATTTTCATCAATGCCCAGAATCCCTCCAAAAGCATCATTGCACTTTCCCACTATTAACCCTTTGTAGAATGTCAAAGTAGAACTTCTATTGACAACACTCTAGATGTCAGATACCCTGCCTCAGTCTATGCTTGATTCATTTTTAACTTCTTCTATATGTGAGTGGCCATATAGTTCTTTTACTTACTCTGTCTTACCTCCCTCTTCTTTCTTACTTTGATCCATATCTGCTAGCATTAAAACCCCGCCTCTTGGATTTCATAGGTTTGCAAGCTGCAGGCGACCCCACTAGTGCTGGTTGAATGAGAAAAACGCCCAATACACACTGTAAAGTGATCAGTGAAAGTGATGAGCTGTAGAAATTCCTCTCTAACAAACAGTGAGAACACCTCCTCACCATCAAGGAAGCACTGTGTATGTCATAGCCTCAGTGCATGTCTGCGCATCAGCAGCCACTGCATGTCCAGCCCTCCATTCAGTAAATGGAGTACCTGACAATGGAACATGTCCCTACCACAGAAAGTGGAAGAGTATGGCTCTCCAATTTGGTTGATCAGATGTAAACTGAGGCAAGGCACAACAGTCAGGTGGTACTGGCAGAATTGTTAGCACGCCGGGCGAAATGCTTAGCGGTATTTCGTCTGCCATTTTGTTCTGAGTTCAAATTCCGCCGAGGTCGACTTTGCCTTTCATCCTTTCAGGGTCGATTAAATAAGTACCAGTTACGCACTGGGGTCGATATAATAGACTTAATCCGTTTGTCTGTCCTTGTTTGTCCTCTCTGTGTTTAGCTCCTTGTGGGTAGTAAAGAAATAGGTAATATATAGTGGAGGCGAGCTGGCAGAAATGTTAGCACACCTGGCGAAATGTTTAGCAGTATTTCGTCTGCCGCTACGTTCTGAGTTCAAATTCCGCCAAGGTTGACTTTGCCTTTCATCCTTTCGGGGTTGATTAAATAAGTACCAGTTACGCACTGGGGTCGATGTAATCGACTTAATCCGTTTGTCTGTCCTTGTTTGTCCCCTCTGTGTTTAGCCCCTTGTGGGTAGTAAAGAAATGGGTAATATATAATGGAGGTGATGTAAGCATTTGTCACATCTGCCTGACCGTTCAGGGTAGCTTTCTCTCAGCTCACTTCCAGGCGAGATTGTTCACCCTGCTTGTCATCTAGACCCAGTTCTTTTACATCTGGAAATTTGGAGCAAACCACACCCTAAGCAATTTAACCAGTCCCTCTGTCTAGCATCCCACAACGGTATTGTATAGCATTGACTACCCCTCCAGGTGTTGAGATGCAGGCTTGCTGACATTTCTTGGTTAATTTTTGCCGACAAGGTCTATGTGTCTAGTGTTCAACACTATCACAGTGAAGTCATCTGCATATGCCGACACGGTTCTTCCACTTTCTAATTCGTGCGGGATGCCTCTCAACGCTTCCAGTTTCCGCAGTAGTGGCTCTAAAGCCGAGAGAAGAGGGGACAAACTTAACAGACTGAGTGCATGATATTGAATGGTTCCAATGGGAAACTATTCACCCAATATATCAAACAGATGTCACTATACATTGTGGTGATCCAGCCACGGAAAACGGGACCGAAACCGGCGGCCAATAATAATAGTAATTACACACACAAACACATATGCGCGCGCACACACGCGCATGCAAATACGCATTCGCACAATATACACGTATGTATGTGTAACAGAGAGAGAGAGGGGAGGACGAGAGAGGGGAGGACGAGAGAAGAGAAAGAGAGAGAGAGGGGGCGAGAAAGAGAGAGCGTGTTTGTGTGCAGGCGAGGGCTTGTATAAAGAACAAGAGAAGGGAAGGAGTGTTGAATGTTTTAAGCTCAAGAGGCCGCTCGTGCTCTCTGTTTATCGGTATATCTGAGTGTTCCTTTCTTTCCGTGTCCCCTCTTTCTTTCTTACTTTTTCTCTCTTTAATTTACTCTCTCTCTCTCTCACTCTTACTCTCACTCCTTCTCTCTCTCTCACTCCATCTCTCCCCTCTTTCTTTCACACTCTTACCCTCTTGCTCTCCCTCTCTCCCGCCATTCTCTGACATTGCACTTTCAACTGTCGCATTGCAGTTTTTACATGGCCTACAAATATTTTTACTTTACTGCACCTCTCTAAAAAAATTGCACATCTTGTTATGCTCTATTTTCTTTCACTTTGGCTTTGAAATTGAATATTTTTGCTTTGAATGTGTATTTTTATTTTCTTTTCTGCTCCAACCTCACCCTGTCATTTTAACAGACATGGTATTGACATTTTTTGCCGAGTTTTCCAAGACAATCTTCGGTATTTTTTTTATTATAATATCGATTAAAATATAACAAAAATAAAGTATATTGGTAACTGTAAAATAAAACTATATTTGTTAGAAAGAAACAATTTGTTTACGATCCAGTGAGTTTATATTTTTAGGAGCGTACACAGGTATACGCGCACACACACATACACACGTACATGCACACATTCATATTCAAATACACTCACATACGCGCGAACGCATTATGACAAACACATACATGTTCACAAGCAGACATGCACATACACACACGCGCACACATTCACATACGTAAACCTATTTACATACTCAGACTCACGCTCACAGACATACACGCACACACAAAACACATACACATAGATATTCACATACATTCAGACACATACGTGCATGCACCCTCGCACACATAAAATACACGCACGATTTCTTTTCCCGTCCCATCCATTTATTATAAAACTGAAAAAAAAAAAAAGAAGTAAAATATAGACTGAAGAATTTATTTCTTTACGCAAGCCACCATAGAATAGTAATGTGAATTAATTCTGCAAAAGAAAATATTTCTCGCCTTGATCTAAATCCACTTTGGAATAACATAACAAGATGCGTGTTTCATAACCGATGGACCGCATTTTCAATCACTTATTTATTCAGCTTCAGTGCAACAAGGTCGAAGTCACTATTGTTCGCTTGTTAAATATATTTATTATTTCTAATAGCTTTAAAGTAATAAGCCCCAAATACTTTTACAGCAACATTAGAAATGTGTGTGTGTGTGTGGTGTGTGTGTGTGTGTGCGTGTGTATGTATGTATGTATGTATGTACGTATTCATTCGGACGACGCTCTTGTGTGTGTTACCTAGATTTTTCTTTTGCATGTTAATTGTCAAATTGACACTACTGCCGTACCGTGATATTCTGAGTATTGATTGATATATAAATAGTCTAACTGATGAAGAGCGAGAGAGCGAAAGAGAGAGAGGGGCGGGGGGTTCACTGTTCTGTAACTGTATTAGACCGAAGTAGGTTGAAACGACAACCTTCTTCGGTTGTTGTGTCACTATATCTTCTCTTAAAGTCGCAACACTAATTCTAACCTTGAGTAAAATAAATTAAAAGATTTCAGATCCCAATAATCTACATAGCTTGGTGATGCTCTCCGGTTTGGGATAGAGTCCAGTACCCTAATTTCATTCCTCTATAAATTCGTAGTCTTACGAAGGGAGTTTTCCCAGTGGTGTTAGCTAGGGTGCAGAGATGGGATACTCTGCCCCTCACTCTGCCCCGCTGCCCCAGGCGATGTTTTTATGGAGTGAGGTGTTCTTTGGGGTCTGCTGCATAAGCCGGTATATGGGGTAGAGTGGGGGAAAACTTTACGTCTGATCGATGCAGCAGATCCTGTAGCTATGCCATGGAGTTTTCTCTAAGGAAGAATTTAATTTCACATTGCAACCTTACAATATCATTCGTCTAAACAACAGTACTGCAGCTTATCCTATAGTACCTATTTACAGCTATTTACAGCCAGGTATACCAAGCCAAATTAGGGTTAAATAAATGCAGGTCAACGATTAGAACAAAGTATGAATTCTTCTTCTTCTTCTTCTTCTTCTTATTATTATTATTATTATTATTACTCGAGATAAACAAAATTGTTCTCCCTATAGCATTCAGATTACTCTAACATGTGTAATGCTTATATTGATTCATGTTGTTTTGAATTTAATTATGCATTACCTTGTAGCTTTGTGATTTTGATGATGTGATTGTTTGATTGTTTGTTTTTATAATGAGATTGTAGGCTAGGTGCGAGTGGCAGAATCTGGCCCATTTGAACATAAAGCAGGTAGAATATTTAGTCCTGATATGGCTGGTTTAAATGTTAAAAAGCGAAAAATAGTGTGCTGAAAAAATGTTTCATTGCCAATATACCCAGCTTTTATGTAGGTATTATAGGGTAGGAGCATGACTAGCCAGAAAAAGTTAAACAAAATATTGCAAACAATATTCTTTGAAGAGCAATGTAACTAAATTGTGATAGTTGTTATTTTCTTAATAAGTATGTTGTATAGAAATGTGTTAGGTTAAGCACACTTACAAGCAACATAACATAGATATACATAATACACTTTTACACAGCATACTTGAAAATACTGTATCTAGGTTGATAAGAGGGAAGAAACTATCAAGAACTTTGAAGAAAATCCAAAGGATATTTGTTTTTTACATCATTAGAGATGAGTAGGCCATAAAATTGTCAACAATCACAGCCTCTTACTTTGTCTTTGTTATATATGACAATGATTGTTATTCTTGTGGTTTTGTTTGCTATTATCATTCTTATGAAAAAGGCGGCGAGCTGGCAGAAACGTTAGCACGCCAGGCAAAATGCTCAGCGGTATTTCATCTGCTGTTACGTTCTGAGTTCAAATTCCGCCGAGATCGACTGTGCCTTTCATCCTTTCGGGGTCGATAAATTAAGTACCAGTTACGCACTGGGGTCGATATAATCGACTTAATCCGTCTGTCTGTCCTTGTTTGTCCTCTCTGTGTTTAGCCCCTTGTGGGCAGTAAGAAATAGGTATTTCGTCTGCCACTACATTCTGAATTCAAATTCTGCCGAGGTCAACTTTGTCTTTCATCCTTTCGGGGGCAATATGTACCAGTTGAACACTGGGGTCAATGTAATTGATTTAACCCTTCCCCCAAAAGTGCTGCCCTTGTGGCAAAATTTGAAACGATTCTTATTATTATGGAGGCATTGAGCTGGCAGAATTGTTAACACGCCGGGCAAAATGCTTGGTGGTATTTTGTCTGTTTTTATGTTCTAAGTTCAAATTCCACTGAGGTTGACTTTGCCTTTCATCCTTTCAGGATCAATTAAATAAGTACCAGTTACGCACTGGGGTTGATGTAATCGACTTAATCCTTTCCCCTAAGTTTCAAGCTTGTCCCTACAGTAGAAAGGCAGTTCTATATTTAAGAGATGAGGAATTATGTACATTATTTACATTTGACAGATATTTATCCTCATCTTGTTTGTCAATACAACACTTTGCAAATATCTCCTTCAAGTAAAACCACCAATAGAAGAGAATATGACCAAAAACTGAGTGTATTCCATCCCATGCAGCTGTGGTAGGTTATGCAAAGGCGAAACATACCGACCCTTCAAAATAAGGGTAGAGGAACATCACAAAGCTGTGACACGAGGAGATATTGATAAATCTGGTATAACTGATCATGTATGGAAAAAATGGAAACCACCTCCCCCTGTGGGATGAAGTTAAAATAATGGACAGAGAACACCAATGGAAAATACGCAAACTAAAAGAAGCAGCACGTATGCTAGGACACAATTGACTATCCCCCTCCCCTAAAATTGCTGCTCTTGTGGCAAAATTTGAAACAATTATTATTATTATTATGAAGGGAGTGAGCTGGCAGAAACATTAACATGCCAGGTGAAATACTTAACAGTATTTCGTCTGCTGCTATGTTCTGCTGAAGTGGACTTTGCCTTCTGGGGCCAATAAAGTAAGTATCAGTTGAGTACTGGGGTTGATCGACTATTTCCATCACCCAAATTTCAAGCCTTGTGCCTATAGAGGAAAGGATTATTATTATTATTATTATTATTATCAGGTGCTGTCAAACTGGCAGAACTGTTAGTGTGTTGGACAAAATGCTTAATGGTATTTCTTCGGGGTCGATTAAATAAGTACCAGTTACGCACTGGGGTCGATATAATTGACTTAATCCGTTTGTCTGTCCTTGTTTGTCCTCTCTGTGTTTAGCCCCTTGTGGGTAGTAAAGAAATAAGTATTTCTTCTGGATTCTTATATTCTGAGCTCAACTCCTGCCAAAGTTAATTTCGTCTTTCATATTTTTGGCCTCCATGGAATACGGTACCAATCAAGTACTAAGGTCAATAACTATCTCCCTCCGTTCAAGTGGTGGGCCTTTTGCCAAGACTAGAAAGAATCATTATGATCACACAGTACCTAACAAATGCATTGAGGCATTTCTTCTACTTCTTTACAGTCTATATTTTCCCCTAATCGCCTCTTTCTGTGTCCCCAGTTATCTCTCCCTTTCTTCAGAGCTACATCTTAAGACTATCCTACCTCATTTTTAACATCCTCTCATAACAGTCTTTGATACCCCATCACCACCACCACCACCACCACATTTGTCTCCAACTCATTATAGTCACCTTTATGTATCTCTAACCTCCATCTTTGTCACTGTACATCTCTTTCGCTTCCAACTCTCCTGTCATGCTCATCATCTCCCTATTTTTCTCATCTTTCTCTAGGCTTATCATACTGCAACTCTACTCTTCCTGTGCTGCCATTTATCACCTCTTCCTTCCTAAGCTATTTTTTTTTTACCCTCCCGATTCCCCCATATACTGATATTTATTGTTGACCACATCTCCACCCCTGTACATCATTCATTACATTCACCTCTACCCCCATTACTAACCATCTGTCATTCTCCCCTCACACTCCTATGAAGTTATCCACCCAACCCTTGAATCCTCGGTTCCTATTCTCTCATATATTTACCTTCTTGTATCCTAAGAATACACCATGAGACCTTGTCACCAATATCTTCATCTGGATCTTTACTTTTTGACCAACAGATTTAAGAAATAATATTTTGTAACTAAACACTTTCAAACTTCGTATACTGGTAGAATGTGTTACGTAAAACATCTTTTACTCTTGGCATTGTTGAGAAAATTCTGTATTTTGGAAGTTATTTTTTGTTAAAGTTGTTGTATTTCGGTAATTTCAACCAATCAATGACATGTATTCAGCTGAATAAAATTACTGCTGTTGTTTGTCAACAACAACTTCCACGGGCATCTGGCATAGTGGTTAAGAGCGCAGGCTACTAACCCCAAGATTCCAAGTTCGATTCCAAGCAGTGACCTGAACAATAACAATAATAATAATAATAACATCGAAAAATACCTTAAGAATGAGAACCCAGGTTCGAAATTTCCCCAAGACACCTGAAGAAGGCTGGAGGGTATATCAGCCGAATCGCTGAGTTAACAACAAACAAAATGAGGACAAATATCTGTTGAATGTAAATATTGTAAATAATGTAAATAATGTACATAATTCCTCATCTCTTCAATATAGAACTGTATTAGCCATGATGAATATTTAATACTATATTTTTTGGATAATATACCAACTCTACTGACAGATATATACTTCTTTACTACCCACAAGGGGCTAAACATAGAGGGGACAAACAAGGACAGACAAAGGGATTAAGTCGATTACATCAACCCCAGCGCAAAACTGGTACTTTATTTATCGACTCCGAAAGGATGAAAGGCAAAGTCGACCTCGGCAGAATTTGAACTCTGAATGTAACGACAGATGAAATACCGCTAAGCATTTCGCCCGGCGTGCTAACATTTCTGCAAGCTCGCCGCCTTTATATATATATATATAAAGATATATGAGTGCATCTCTTCCCTGACTCATGATCTCTGAGATGACTCATGCACACACATATATATATATATATATTATTTATTTATTTATTTATACACATACATGTGGATGTGTGGAGTAAGAGCAAGAGGGGTGAGAAAGAGAAGGAGTTAGAGAGCTAAATAAAGAAGATATATGAATAAGATAAAGTGCAGTAGGAAGTTAAGGGAACAGAATGCACAATATGCTTGTAGAGTATGTTTGTTATCTTGCCTTGCATTGACATCTAGGGTGCATTTGTGGATAAATATAGATCAATTCCAGAACGAGACTAGAACTTTTATTTTTATTAACCTCGAAGGGTTTGAACAGCAAAATGAGATTTTAAAAGTATAACTAAATACTGCAAAGCATTTGGTTTGACATGCACATGACCCTACCAATTCACCTAAAAATATATCTAAAATTCCACAGCTTCAAGTACCCATGACCCCTTTAAAGGTCTCCGAGACTAGTGGAAGGGATGGAAAGAATGTACCCTCAAACCAGAGACATGCTTGAAGCAGAATGAAATCCTCAGCTAAAATCCCCTAATGGCCAGGTGGTGGTCTTAAATCAGATGATGGAGTAAGAACCAGACTAGGCCACAGCAGGATTTGAACTCAGAACACAAGAGAATTGAAACAGATATTGTAAGGCATTTCTCCATTCAGTGCTCAAACCATTCTGCCAATCCACTACTCAGGTATTTTATTTCATTAACCCTAGAAGGAGGAAAGGTAAAGTTGACCTTGGTGGGGTTTGAAATCAGAATGCCATAGGCCAGAATATATACTCTAAGGCTTTTTAACTAAGACTGGCAAATCACTACTTGACAGTTTATAGATTTTCTTTTTCTTCTTCTTCAGGTACTATGTCCAGAATGTAAGACATAGGAGATCATATCCTAACACAATTCTCTGTTCTTTGTTTTCTTTAAGTTCAACTTCCTGATGTTGATGTTTAATGCCTCTTTCTTCCAACCAGTTCATCATGCTTGACATCCGTATCATCCTTCTCCTTTCTCTGCTTCTTTTCCCTTCAATCTTTCTGGTCATTTCTAAATTCTCCAGGCCCTCTTTCCTCCTCACATCACCAAGAAATCTCAGTTGCTTGGTCCTTATCTCACTAAACATTTCCCTATTTACCACAACCAGAGTTATCACTTCTTCATTAAACACTTTTTCTGTCCATGCTATCCTCAATATTCTTCTTAAGAACCTTCTTTCACAGCTCTCCAAACACCTTATTTTTGATGTTATAAATCACGTTTCACTTCCATAACTTGCAAGAATTGTGTATAGTAGTGACAAAAAAGGGTAGCCCAAAGTGCATGTTGAAAGTGAACAATCAAAGCATAAAGCAGGGTATCATCCTTCAACACAAGATGTGTGAAGGAGATCAAAAGAAGAATAGCGCTGGCCAAATCTGCATTCTCAAAATCATGTAACACCTTGAGAAATTGTACTCTGGGCATCAGACTATGATCCATATATTGAACTGTAGGTCTATCCTGTGTCAATGAATGTTTACAGATATATGAGCAATATTCAGTCAATATCTCAAATAAAACATCTGGTGCAAGAGATGAACAATTAGTTTTATAAAGCAAGCCTGGTAACACATGTTGGACCTACATGCTCTCTCTCTCTCTCTCTCTCTCTCTCTCCTCTCCCTCTCCCTCTGTCTGTTACTCTAGGAGCAATGATTCTAAAAACTGATTTTTAGGACAAGGTTAGAAATATTTGGATTTCATTACATTCTATGGTATTAAGGTGGTGAACTGGCAGATCCATTGGCATACCAGATAAAATACTTTGCAGCATTTCGTGTCTATACATTCTGAGTTCAAATTCCAGCAAGATTGATGTTGTCTTCCTTCCTTTTGGAGTTGATAAAATAAGTACCAGTCAAGTTCTGGGATTAATACATTCAAGTAGCCTCTTCCCTAAAAAACTGCTGGCTCTGTACCAAAATTTGAAATTTTTATGTCCTGTGGTGCCTTTTATCTTCTATCTTTTTCTTTTTCCACTCATTAGACTGCAGCCAGACTGGAACATTGCCTCGAAGGGTTTCAGTTGAACAGATTGATCACAGTACTTATTTTAAAGTCTGGTACTTATTATATCATCCCCTTTTTGCCAAGCTGCTAAGTTACAAGGATGTAAACAAACTAAAATCAGTTAAGTGTGGCAGCGGACAAATATACACACACACACACACACACACACACACACACACACACACACACACACACACACACACACACACACACAATACACACACACACACATGCATTTCCACAAACACACCATACACACATGCATGCATGTCCACACAAACACACACACACACACACATACACACACACACACACACACACACAATACACACACACATGCATTTCCACATACAAACACACACACACATACACACATGCATGCATGTCCACACACAAACACACACACACATACACACATGCATGCATGTCCACACACAAACACACACACACACACACATACACACACACATATTTACTCTATAAAAGAATAATGTAACAGCAGGTGATGAATAAGAGAGTGAAATTGGTTTTGTTCTAAAAAAGGAGAACTGACAGTCAAGTTTGTGAATGCTAAATATCACACCCTGTTGATGAATGTTCCATTCAGAAAAGACATTAGAAATTTCAAATTAAGGGAAAGGTGGAAGGGGTAGAAGTTACCCAAGATTCTTCTGTTAGGCAAACTTTCCAATTAATGCCTAAGGACAGTCCAAAACTATAATGTAGAAGTGTTTCTGTGAGATAGCGTACTGAGAACTACTGCGCTGCCAGCATAAATAAGCCACTGATAGAATGGCAAAATTGTGTTGATAATTCAGGTGCATACTTTGATTAATTGCATTACTTTTCTATATTTAAGAGATGAGGAATTATGTACATGAATTATGAAAAGGGCTGGAGGGTATATCAGCCGAAACGTTGTGTTAATAACAAACAAGATGAGGACAAATATCCATTGAATGTAAATAATGTAAACAATGTAAATAATGTGCATTGCTTTTGTTGAGACAGTAAAATAAACTTCCAGTTCAAAACGACCTGATGCATGTGTGTGTGTATGTGTGTATGTATGTGCGTGTATGTGTGTGTGTTTGTATGTGTGTGTGTGTGTATCTTGATCAACCATTATATTTAAGAACTTCACTTGCAAAAAAAAAAGAAAAAGAAAAAGAAAAGAGAAAAAGAAAAATTCACTAAAGGAAAACTCACCTTTAAATATATGGATGGTGAGAATTAAGATAAAACTAAATTTCATTATCTTTATAAATTCTGAAATATATTCTCAAAAATTGTGTTCTTGATAATTTATTTCAGAAGTTATTCTACACGGTAATGAAATTGGACAAGCTGATCATCTCAACTCTGCAGTAGAAACAACATGTAAATACAATATCTAAAATATAAAATAAATTGGTATATTATACAAGGTTAAAATATGTCTTCTTCACAGCCATACTGAAATCTCATTTTTATTTTCTTCTTAAAGCCCTTTACACCTTATGGAGCATAGGCGGTCAATGATCCTTCCCCACTGTTCTCAACTTGGACCATCTGTTTCATCACTCTCCAG
The DNA here is from genome assembly GCF_006345805.1 of Octopus sinensis. Taxonomy (NCBI): domain Eukaryota; kingdom Metazoa; phylum Mollusca; class Cephalopoda; order Octopoda; family Octopodidae; genus Octopus; species Octopus sinensis. The sequence continues at coordinate 73,288,045 of NC_043007.1, read as the reverse complement.
TTGGATCCTTACTCTCTCATCTCCACCCTAGCATTCTGCCTCTACAAACTTCTAGAGTTCCCTCTCCTCTGCCTCCCTTGTGGATTCCAGATCATGGCCAATTGTTTCCTTTTGTGCTGCAGCAAAATCCAAAACCAAACCCACAGGAGGAAAACCTTTCTCTTCCATGTCTTGTTGGTTTTGAATAATCATCGATGCTTCAGTAATTTTGCTTTTTTTCTAGGTAAGGTTGTTGGCCCCATGCAAACCCATTCTACCCCTTGGAAAAAGTGGTCCATATTAGAGTCTGACCTCTATCCTTTGACCCGCCCAGTATCGGAGGCCTTGCCAAGAGTTTGTGCTCCTCAGGAAAAACTCTCGGGATCATTGAGATACAGAAGCCACCACATTTTAAGGATTCAACCTTGTGGTGGTTAATGAAAATATACTTTGCATTAATTTATCCCTATTTGTTACAAAGAAATACAATATGGTTTAATTGAAATGACATTCATTTAAATGAAATCATAAGTAACTAGAAAAAAAGCTACTCAAATCATAGCATATCGACCAATTTGTGAGAAATATGTAACAAATAAGTTAAATACATCTGTCTTGGAAGACTACCAAGTTCTTCCATATTGCCACAGAATACACAATTGCAAACAACTAAGAAGTCAATGAGAAGGATAAATAAATTGCTTAACCCATGAGTGAAATTGGAAAAATAAAAACCAAACTAAACAAACAATTAACATAAAGTGCAGCAGATTTATGGAACCATCTGCCTCAAAATGTAACTAAGCCATATTCTTATTATCAATTTCAAAAAGTCTATATCAGGGGTTCTCAATCATTTTTTAGCCTATGGACCCCTTTGCTTACTGTTTTACTCTGGTGGGCCCCCATAGACATTCAATATTTAACAACTAGTTTTATAGACATCTTTTTTGAAATTTCCATTTTGTTTTACACTCATTCACCAGTGTAGGTTTGCAATAGAACTCTCTAAGAGGTGGCTGGAAACATGTTGAACTATGTGAGATGTGAGAGAAAGAAACCTAATTGTTTCTTGCAATATACACATTTAATACAAAATCATTTCATTGACCCCTAAAATACTACCATAGATGCCCAATTTACTATTTTCCTTCCTCGGACATCCAAAAATCTTATATGGAACCCCAGAGGTTATTTGGAGCCTAGTTAAGAGCCACCAGTCTGTATTAACATATACAATAAACAATTCAATAAAGAAATTCTTTTGTCAATCCCCTCAACCAATCAATACTTTTAAGTGGTGGTCTTCTTTAATCATATATTATGTAATACTATATGTTTGTTATCATAAATGTCATCAAATGATTTTTGTTTCCAGTTGTTAAGATGAATATTTTGTTGTTAATAACATACAAATTAAGTCAATCGCCATGGATATATATAATTGCAATTGATCTAATAACCCTTACTGGACTGCTTCATCATTTGATACTAAAGTTTTTTAATTTTTTTCTTTTTGTTCTATGTGAAATTATAAAATAAAGTTCAAGAATGCATAAATGTCTAAAAATAAACAAAGTTGATAAATAAATAACAGAAATTTTATTTAACATTATATCATGGAATTATAAATGCAGACAGAAACCATTAGAGAAGAATCATGTGTCAGAGAGATGAAGAAATACATAGGGAGGTGGCGAGAGAAGCTGTGTGAACAGTGAAACTTTGATCTATGTGTATGTGTGTGTATGCATAATACTTTCATTTACATATACATATACATACATACACGTATACATACAAACACACACATATACACCCATGTATACATGACATATATTCAATCACATTCGCATCAACATTCAGTTTACTTTAGGCAGTCTTCCTCTGCAGCTGAATTTGTTTTTGTGTTGTTTTTCTTTTGTTCTGGATCTATTATTATTATTATTATTATTATTATTATTATTATTATTATTATTATTATTGTCGTTGTTGTTATTATTATTTAGATGGAGAATCATCAGAGTGTTGGGCAAAAGTACTTTGCAGTACTTATTTCGACTTTTTACATTCTGAGTTCAAATTCTGCCAAGGTTGCCTACAACTTTCACCCTTTCAGGATTGATAAAATAAGTACAATTTGAGTCCTGAAGGCAGTGGTATCAACTAAACCCCTTCCTTCAAAATTGCTATCTTTGTGCCTAAATTAGAAATTATTATTATTATTATTATCGTTATTATTATGTGAGAGAGTAGCGCATGCCATCAAAGTGACACTTGGGTACAAATATATGAAGCCCAATATACCCATCATGACTACCCATCTGATAAGGAGTACACCAGGCACATGCATCATAACCATATGTGCACAATATGGTGATTTCATATCAAGATAAACAGTGCATAATCTTGCAGGTGGGGCCCAGTTATAATTTTCTTCAGGTTGAGTAGCCTACCCTGCTCAAAAGGTCCCTGAATAAGGATTGTTTTAAGGATGATGAACAAAACGCCCATGTTTCCAGAGGTGAATTATTCAAACACCAACTGGTTATGGTCAAACAACTGACAAGCAAATCTGTGGTACTGAGCAGAATATTTGTTGTAGCCCATCTTTTTATACCAAGACAAAGCAATGTACATGATAACACTTCCAATCAGTTAAGATTAAAAGCCACAAGAACTGCTGCCTAATACTGCATCAGGGCAATCGTTGTCGTCGTCGTCTTCTTCTTCTTCTTCTTCTTCTTCTTCTTCTTCTTCTTCATCATCATTATTAAAGGCGGTGAATTGGCAGAATTGTTAGTGTCCTGTGCAAAATGCTTCGTACCACTTTGTCCATCTTTACATTCTGAATTCAAATTCTGCCAAGGTTGACTTTGCTTTCATCCTTTCAGGTTTGAACATTGGGTCAATACAATCGACTTAGTCCTCCCGTAAATCTACTAGCCTTGTACCAAAATTTGAAATCATTATTATTATAATTATTATTTATTTAGATCTTTAAAAATTGAGCGTGATCGTTACCTGCATCGCCTTACTAGCACTTGTGCTGGTGGCACATGAAAAAAACATTCAAGCAAGGTCGTTGCCAGTGCTGCTAGAATGGCTCCTGTGCAGGTGGCACATAAAAAGCACCATTTGAGCGTGGCCGTTGCCATTACCACCAAACTGGCCCTCATGCCGGTGGCACGTAAAAGCACCCACTATACTCTCGGAATGGTTGGCATTAGGAAGGG
>NC_043007.1:73239830-73282330 GCF_006345805.1 Octopus sinensis | reverse complement strand
TGAATAAATCAACCTCAGTACTTAATATTTTTTTTTTAATGTTTGGTACTTATTCTATCAATCTTTTTTTGCCAACCTGCTAAGTTACAGAAATGTAAACACACCAATACCAGTTGTCAAGTGGTAGTGGAGGGACAAACATGACACAAAGACACATACACACACACACACACACACACACCACACACACACACACACACATGCATATTTCTACATATGATAGGCTTCTTACAGTTTTCGTCTACCAAATCCACTCACAAGGCTTTCATCAGATGGAGGCTATAGTAAAAGACATTTGTCCAAGGTGCCACGTAGTAGGACTGTACCTGGAACCATGAGGCTGAGAAGCAAACTTCTTACCACACAGCCACACCTGCGCCTATTAGATGATGATTTAATGTCATAAAGTTTTTATATTTAAAAGTTTAAAATTTCAAAGGTGCAAGACATTGGCTGCGTGGTTAAGAAGCTTACTTTTCAACCACATGGTTTGGAGTTCAGTCCCACTGTGTGACACCTTGAGCAAGTGTCTTTTACTGTAGCCCAAGAATGACCGATACCCTGCCAGTTACTTTTGTAGACAGACAGTAAGTAAAAGTCTGTTGTTGGTTTGTTTACATCCCCATAATTAAGAAGTTCAGCAAAAGAGAAAGAAACCTGTTGAATAAATACCAGACTAAAAAAACCATAAGTATTGGGGTAGATTTGTTTGATAAAAATCCTTTAAGTGGTGCTCCGGCATGGCCGCAGTCCAAAGACCAAAACAAGTAAAAGATAAAAGGTAACTTTCCGTCCTAAAACGTAGTTGTTTGTGGCACAGTCTGCCAAAAGTTGTTATTTGTGGCACAATCTGCCAAACTTTATTTATATATACAAATATATTGATTAAACAATTGAAACTTCTGTATTCATATAACGATGATGATAGTGGTGGTGGTGGTGATGGTGGTGGTGGTGGCGGTGGCAGCAGTGGTGGTGGTGAGGATGATGATGATGAAGGCTTTCCAATCAGTTTCAACAATGAACAATTTGGTTCTTTCAGTCAACTGAAATACTTATTGGTACATACACTGGTTTCAAATTTTTGCACAAGGCCAGCAATATCATGAGAAGGGATAAGTCAATTACATTGACTCCAGTGTTCAACTGGTACATATTTTATCAACCCTGAAAGGATGAAAGGCAAAGTCAACCTCAGTGGAATTTGAACTCAGAATATTAAGACAGACGAAATACTGCTAAGCATTTTGCCCGGCATGATTCTATCGGTTTACTGCCTTACAGATTTCATATTTTTTGCACAAGGCCAGTAATTTCGGAGTAGGGGTAAGTCAATTGCATTGACCCCAGCATTCAACTGGTATTTATTTTATCAACCCTGAAAGGTTGAAAGATAAAGTCGACCTCAGTGGAATTTGAACTCAGATGGGCAAAACACTGCTGAGAATTTTGCCTGGAATGCTAATGATTCTGCCAACTCACTCCCTTCTTCCTAGTCATATTAACATGTAAAGTGATTGAGTATCTCTTGGATACATAACCCCTTATTATAATTCTCAGACCAAATCAGCTTGATACAGTATGTAATGAGGCTGGACTCATTGAATCACAGCAATAATCTATCCAAAAGATAGAGTCTCTGTCTATCTAATTTTTGTAAAGTAAAAGACACTTTTGCAAAATATCCTTTGGTGGGATTGAACTGGTGAACTCATGTTTATGAAGTGAGCCTCTTAACTACTCAGCCATATCAGCATCATTACTTTATATAAACAATGATTACAGACAAATCATATATACTTACATATATACTCACTCACATATACATATGTATACGTATGTATGTATATGTGTATGTGGGTATATATATATATATATATATATATATATATATATATATGCATATACACACATACACACACACACTGACATAAATACATACATACACACACATACGTAAATATATACACATACATGTATAGCGGTGGTTTAAGCCGCTGGATATTGGTGTGTTAATAGTATAGCATATTGTCACATAATTATTCTTGGTCTCATATGCACAAGGCGACCAATTTTGGGGGAAGGTAAGTCAATATGATCAACCCCAGGGTTCAAATGATACTTATTTTATCGACCCCCAAAAGATGAAATTCAAATTTGACCTCAGCAGAATTCAAACTCAGGACATAATGAGTCAGGAGAAATACCACCAAGCATTTTGTCCAATGTGATTCTGTCAGGTGCCACCTTATATTATGGTATTATAATAATTACAATAATATTGGTTTTAAATTTTGGTACAAGGCTGGGAATTTGGGAGGGGGGTAATTTGATTACATTGACCCCAGTATCCAACTGGTACTTATTTTATGGACCCTAAAAGGATGAAAAGCCCACAATTCCAAAGATTCTTTGAAAGCTGCCATAGTCTGAGTAATGTCCAAAATGAACCAAGACCATTTGATTTGAGCATGCATATGATTTAGATCTCGTATAGAAGTAATTGTTGAAGCTGAAGGTGACTTTATTGAATAACATTATAGAAAGGGAGGTTTATTTTTATCCTCATAGCATCTTTTGATAAATAAAGTTATTATCTGTTATTATATATATGTTTTTTTATAAACATAAATCTGTCCTCAAATATCTTACACATCCTTTATGTATGTATGTATGTATGTATGTATGATGAGCTTCCACACAGTTTCTGTCTACCACACTCACTTACAAAGCATTGGTTGGTCTGAGACAATAGTAGAAGACATTTGCCCAATGGGCTGTACAGTGGGATTGAACCTGAAACCATATGCTATATTTTCAAAGATATATTAGCTTTAATTGTTCTCAGTACTGAGCTGGTAAAACAATTTTATCAATCCTAGACATCTGTCTTCATGATATCGAATACTGGCAAACTTTCTACTTACTGTATTTTTTTTAAGTAAATAAGACTAATATCTTGCTTTCTGTCTAGCTTCTGGATGTCCCTGCTACCTGCTTTCTTTGACTCCTCCAAAGGTGGTTTTTATCTCTTAAAGTCTTAGCTACAACACTATTCAAACAACATGTTGCTTGCTGCTTGGTTGGCCTTAAAAGAGGTCAATATAAGTTATTTTATTCAGATTTGTCTTGGAATCCTCTTTTCTATATGAGTTTAGGGTCATATAAAACCCAAAACATTAACAAACTTCATAAGTTTTTGTTTTTATTGTCGATCTCAATATATGGTTTGAAGTATTTTGTTTATGAAATGATACGTCCTTAGTCCATAAAGTTAACCTAATTTCAAGCTATGTGTTACAACATCACATCTCACATGTAAGATAATGTCTAGTTAAAGGGATCATGTTCTCTCATCTAGATTTAGAAATATCAGTCTGACAGCAAATATCAATGCTTCAACTCAAATTTGAATTAGCAGTCCATGTTGACAGGTCCAATATGTTTCTCCTCCTTTTGAAAGTTTATCAATATGATATAGCTTCTTTGTAATATGTTAAAGTATTAATGAGCAATGGAAAAATACTGAATTTTTAATTCGCATAAGTGAATGCACACACATTTGTATGTATATGTACATATATATATATATATAAGCAAAACACCTTCCGTCTAATGAACGGTGCTGAGTTGTCAAACATTTAAACCAAATTTTCTCAAAACAACAAGTCAGACCCTCCCATAGGCCTCCCCTTTGAGAAACACTGATTTAACCTAAATTTGAGATGCGAGCAAAAGAAGAAATAAAGATAGACTTTTTTTCTATTCCAAAGAAAAACGATTTTATTCACACAAATATGCAACTGAAGAGTTTAAAGTACCAGTAATGATACGGCTGCTGACTGGGAGAACACAAACATGGTTTAAACAGTAAGCTTGGCAGGAAAGAAACGTGCCTTTAAGCAGTACAAAAACAACAAAAAATGGAAGGTGCAGTTATGTACAGATTAACGGAAGAAAATCAGGACAAAAACGGTTTTATCAATCGCATTTTCACCTGGAATCGATTTTTGTAATTTTTTCAAAACTTATACACGCCCTGATACCGTTGGTATCTACATATCAAATTTGAGTTCAATCGGATGGAGGATGCCCGAGATCTGAGAAGAGACACACACACAGACAGACAGACAGAACAGATTTTTATATGAGATATATTTGGGTTTAGTCCCATTGCATGGCAACTTGACAAGTGTCTTCTGCTACAGCATTGGACAGACTAAAGTCTTCTAAGTAGATTTGACAGAAAAACTGAAAGAAGCTTGTGATGTACATGCATGTGTGTGTGAGAGAGAGAGTGTGTGTGTGTGCATGTGCATGCGTGCGCACCTCCTGATTTCCTGATTTTGACATTGTGTGATAGTTGCAAATGAGCCTCACCATCTCACAAGCAGTGCTGCTCATTTATCAATCTTTCATGAAAAGCAAATCTGGCCGTGTTGAAATCTTGCTTGGAAACAACTGAAAGTTGGAAACAGGAAGAGCATCCAGCTATAGAAAATCCCCCTTAACAAATTCCATCTGAGCCATGCATGCATAGAAAAGTTGACCTTTAACGATGATGCCACTGCCATTCCTGATGCCAATACCAATGTGCAAGACTATATTTAGAATATACAATCTAGAAGTGCAAATTTAAGTAATTACTCTTTGAGTGTGGAGGCACATGGCCTAGTGGTTAGAGCAGCAGTCTCACAGTCGAGGGATTGCGGGTTCGAATCTCAGACCTGGCGATGTATGTGTTTATGAGCAAAACACCTAAGCTCCACACAGCTCCGGCAGAAGGTAATGGTGAACTTCTGCTGACTCTTTCGCCACAACTTTCTCTCACTCTTTCCTCATGCATCTTGCAGCTCACCTGTGACAGACAGGCGTCCTGTCCAGGTGGGGAACCTATACACCAAGGAAACCAGGAAACTGGCCCTTATGAGCCAGGTGTGGCTCGAGAAGGAACAAACAAACTCTTTGAGAACTACATTATGCAACATACTACAACAGAGCACGTGAATTAACTCTATATTAAAATTGTTAGATTGTTAGATTCATATATTCTCTTGGGGAATTATTATACCAAAATTACTTGAGAGAAACATTAGAAATATTTTATAAAATTACATAACATTTTTTCACATGATTAGATTGTTTTTGTACACTAATTGCTAAGACTGTACACACAAATGATTGACTGATATGATTGTCAGAAGTAAAATTGTTGTTGTGGTTGCCTCAGTAGAAATTTAATCTTGCTCTTTTAGCTGAAGCCATTTTTTTCACTTTCTTTTGATTGTTCCATTTGTCTATTATATTTAGATTAGTAGAATTAGTTATGTTGTAGAAGAGATATGGGATTGGTATGCCATTACAATCTACACATACATTGGTCATCTCTAGATCTATTCAACTCTGATAATCATTTATCATGGACGAAAAGCCATGGTAGGCATTCTTCTCCTTATTGATTATGAGCTGATTCAGTGGTAGGTGGCCACCCTGTAGTATTCAAGGCTTGCATATATGTATGTATGTATGTATGTATGTATGTATGTATGTATGTATGTATGTATGTATGTATGTATGTATGTATGTATACATACTTTGTTTTTCTATTTCATTTACAAGATCTTTGATGGCGCATGGCTTAGTGATTAGGGTGTTGCACTCATGATTGTGAGATCGTGGGTTCGATTCCCAGACTAGGCGTTGCACTGTGTTCTTGAGCAAAGCACTTCATTTCGTGTTGCTCTACGATCATTTCGACATCTGATATGTACAGGTACATGCACTTGTACAGGTAATGTCGATTTGATGGAGGGAGTTAGCTTGTATCTACACAAACATTTGATCACTATAAACAAATCATCTGTATGATTGTTCAGTAAGAAATTGTCAAACCCTCATACATCGTCTAACAACAGGAGAGTCCATTATGTGTGTGTGTATATATATATATATATATATATATATATATATATATATATCCTCTCTGTTGCCGGGTATGATTTGCGTCTGCGCAGATGTTTGAAAAGTTAGGATTTACAAACCGTTAGATCTACATGTGGTTCTAACAGTCTATGCATCAGGATTATTAAGGCTGTCCCACTGAAGAAACTTGCCTTCGGCAAATATATTTTTTTTGCTGGAAATAGTTAGAAACCGTCGGTCTGGGATATAGTTGAGATGGTAAATGTTTTTAATTTCATTCCTTTCATGAATTTATCCCTTTTTGTGATCTAGCACAACGCTTTCCTATTTGGAAGCCTCTTATTGTATTTATATAAGCCTGTCATATATATATATATATATATATATATATATGACAGGCTTCTTTCAATTTTCATCTACTAAATCCACTCACAGATGTCTAGGGTTGATAAAATTGCTTTACCAGCTCAGTACTGAGAACAATTGGTTGTAGGAGAATACACTAGCCCAAGCTGCCACAAGGTGAAACTGAACCTGGAACCATGTGGTTGTGAAGCAAGCTTTGTACCATACAGCCATGTCGATGCCGGTGGCAAGAATTTTAACTTTCTTCTTTTTATTGCTGATTCAGATCTTCACAAATTTCTTCAGACTCAAGTATTTTTTTCTTTTGCTAATTAGTGAAATAAAAACTGGAAAAAATCCCTTCTAATAAAATGAATTTAATGAGGGATTCGATCATAAATATTTGTGAAGTTAGCTTCATGCTGTATAGAACACTGTGTTTTTTCATCTTTCTCTTCTAAAGAAGGCATCTATAAAAAGAATGCCCCAAAATAAACAGTTTAATTCAAAAACAAGCCAACATATTTATGACTTTTAGTCCACTACTGTAAATATTTAGAGGGGTTTGAATGAATGTTGTTAGATGTATACAGCTGGAGTATGTCAAAGATAGCAGGAGGGAGAGAGTGGATGGGAGAGTGGGAACTATTTTGGGACAGTCTGCTTATCACAAGTCAACTACATATCTGAAATAGCTTAGGAATGGTTTGAAATTGCTATCCAAAAGCTAAGACCAGTTAACACACACACCACACACATGCACACATTTATATATATATATATATATATATATATATATATATATATATATATATATATATATATATATATATATATGTATGTATGTATGTATGTATGTGTGTATGTATGTATATGTATGTGTATATATGTATATATATATATATATTATATATATATATATATATATATATATATATATATATATATATATAAGGCAGTGAGCTGGCAGAAACTTTAGCGTGGCGCCGGGCAAAATGCTTAGCGGTATTTCATCTGTCGTTACGTTCTGAGTTCAAATTCCGCCGAGATCAACTTTGCCTTTCATCCTTTCGGGGTCGATAAATAAAATACCAGTTTCGCACTGGAGTTGATGCAATCAACTTAATCCCTTTGTCTGTCCTTGTTTGTCCTCTCTATGTTTAGCCCCTTGTGGGTAGTAAAGAAATATATCATCATCATCATCATCATCGTTTAACGTCCGTTCTCCATGCTAGCATGGGTTGGACGGTTCGACCGGGGATCTGGGAAGCCAGAAGGCTGCACCAGGCTCCAGTCTTATCTGGCAATGTTTCTACAGCTGGATGCCCTTCCTAACGCCAAACACTCTGTGAGTGTAGTGGGTGCTTTTTACGTGCCACCCGCACAGGTGCCAGGCGAGGCTGGCAACGGCCACGGTTGGATTGGTGCAATTTACGTGCCACCGGCATGGAAGCCAGTCGAGGCGGTGCTGGCATCGGCCACGATTCGGATAGTGCTTTTTATGTACCACCAGTCCAGGGGTCCTGGCATCTGCCGGGTGGCAGTCATAGGATTGGTTCAATTTCGATTTCACTTGCGCCAACATGTCTTCGCAAGCAAAGGGGGTTGGCATGGGTGCCTGTCGTCGGATGAGGTTCGATATCGACTTCGCTTGCCTCAACAGGTCTTTGTGTCCAAGGGAGGAAAGGCATGCATAAGTGGGCTGGGCTCACTTGTCCTGCCTGGTCTTCTCACGTACAGCATATTTCCAAAGGTCTCGGTCGCTGGTCATTTCCTCAGTGAGGCCTAAAGTTCGAAGGTCGTGCTTCACCACCTCGTCCCAGGTTTTCCTGGGTCTACCTCTTCCACGGGTTCCCTCAACTGCTAGGGATTGGCACTTTTTCACACACCTATCTTCATCCATTCTCGCCACGTGACCATACCAGAGTGAGAGAGAGAGAGAGAGAGGAGAGAGAGAGAGAGAGAGACAGATATGTATACATACATACAAATATATATATATGTATGTACATACACACACATACACATATACATAGTATAGCATGTGTGTGTGTATCTGTATCCAAAACATGCCAGCATGGAAAATGGACATTAAAGGATATATATATATATATATATATATATATACACACACACATACATATCCTTAATCTCCTCCTCCTCCTCCCCCGTTCCTTCTTCTAATTTAGTGCAAGGAATGATACAATCCTGAACTTCAAGTCAAGAACTTAATAAACATTAAAAGCTTTTCATAAAGACAGAATAGAACACACCATTTTTATGGTGCATAGCATCAATGTTTGAATTCTCACAGAGCAGACTCTAGTGAACAGCCCAGCAACCAGTCCTGAATGACACTGTAATCTAAGTACCTTCTGTTGACTGGTGCCAGAGCATCTGATTACCAAGCATCATTCCAATAATTCCATGACTAAAATAAACTCTTTTTTAATTGTAAAATTACAAACTAGATTTCGGTTTAGCAAAAAGTAGACTGAAACTTGACAAATCACAGTTGTGACTATTTACTCTTAATCAAACAATACTAACATCACTGGGTAAAATTATAAAAATAAATTCTTCTTAAATTAGAGATTTTGTAAATAAATAAATAGATAATATGGAGAGAAAAGTAATTCATAATCACAGCTAGTTTCTTATCAGAAGTTCTTAACAGCAGCAACAGTGACACTGCATTAAACAGACCAGCTACTGTCAAACCAGTGAGTGCGTCTCTACATGAATGTTTGACCTGCTAGAAATAGCAACTAAAATACCCCTCAAATTAAACCTTACTAACTTTGTAAACATGAAGGACACATTAGAAAATATAGTCTTAGATAGACTGTTTGAAAACTAGATTGGATGGTTATGGATGAATTGCCTTTGATCATAGGGCTGTTCAAAGACTGCTGGCCTGGAGCTAATAATCAAATGCTTCTGTAATACATTAATTAGGATACAAAGCAGCCACTGTGAGATTGCATTTAAAATGTACCAAAGTTAATGATATATTATGGTGTCACTGTCTGAGGAAATTATGTTTTCAGTACTTTAGTTAAGACAAGAAAACAAAGAGACCAACTGTGACTATGTGTGTAAATATATGTATATATATGTATATATGTGTGCATCTGTGAGTGTGTATGGGCATGTACCATTAACTACCAATCATCTTTCAATGTTTGTCTTCCATGTTGGAATGGGTTGGACAGTTTAATAGGATCCACTAGTTTCAAGGAATGCATCATGCTTCAAAGTCTGCTTTGGTATGGTCTCTTTTGCAACTGGGTAACCTTTCTAATGCCAACCACTTCACACAGAACACTGGTGCTCTTTTTGTGGTACCAGCATAGAGAGGATATCATGTAGCTTGCAAGACTAAGAACTTTTCAGATGAGTTGGGCTACAATATATACATCGTTACTATTATGTTAAACTGTTGCACGTCCAAATTTGGGCAAATGCATTTTTTTTCAATATTTATTTTTGCTTGCAATAGCCAGTTCTTTTGGTCAAACTATTGTATCTCCAGCTGCTTCAGATGCCAAGATATCAAAAATTGTCAAAGTGTAGTACAACTGTTTTGCTATGGAATGGTCAAACTATTTTTTGTTTTCTGATAAAAAAAAAAGCAATGTTTTGGATTTAAGACACTTTTGCATAATAGCAATGATATATATATATATATAGGTTTTTTTGGTGTCCTGTACCCATATATGCATGTATATATACATATAGATGTAGGTATGTACATATATGTATGTATATATGCATATGTTTTATTTATTATTTTGTTATTATATGATCGAATGCCACGCATCCACTTCCAAGTATATATATATATATATATATATATATATATATACAGAGAGAGAGAGTGACTGATAGACAGACAGACAGATGGACACATAGATTGATAGATAGATATACAAGGTGGTATCAAAAAGTTCCCGGACTAGTTCTGTAGCACACCAACAGATGGCAGCACATGGTTGCGTGTGCAGTGAGAGCTAGCAGTGACCTTCATGAAGCAGTGTGCAGAGTGATATCATTGTGTTTACTTCACAAGTTGTGAAATTTGTTTTTTTTTGTGATCATGTGTATGCTGTAGTCTGTAACTTTTGTCATGGACAGGAAGTTGGAATAAAGAGCCAATGTGAAATTTTGCGTTAAACTTGGGAAGTCTACTACAGAGATCTGAGAATGCTTCAGCAAGCTTACCGTGGTGAGGCAATGGGTCATATGCCATGTTTTGAGTGGTATGGGCACTTCAAAAGCAGAAGAACATCCCTGGAAGATGATGAGCAATTTAGAAGACTTGCCATGAGTGTTACCCCCAGAAATGTGGAGAAAATTCATCAACTTGTGTATGAGGATCGTCAGAGGACAATCAACGATGTTTTTAAGTATTTGAAGGATAACATTCAGCAAAAGTGACTAGCTTTGTGGAGCACAAAGAATTGGATTCTTCACAACAATGCACTCTTCACGCGTGAGTTTCTTACCAAAAACAACATGGTGTTACTGCCATACCCAGCCTATTCACTAAATTTAGCATCAGTTGACTTAGATCTCTTCCCCAAGATGAAGTTTTAGCTCAAAGGTGACTGTTTTAACACTGTATGCATTGCAAAACAAAAAGTTCTCATGTGGCGCACTGTATGCCCACAATGTCATGAGAATTATATGGATCAGAATGAATGCATTGGGTTTAGGATACATAAGCAACAAATTGAAGATACATCTTTTAGAAATATTCCACTGAGATACTTGTGTAAATGGTAAAAATGCAAAATATTTCCTTTTTGTGAAATAAAGGAAGAAAATGATTAACAATGGAAGGTAAAAGAAAAATACTTTATAAGAATTCAAAATCCAAAACCAAGCTGTAAATTGTCAACACTGCTACTAATAACAACTTCCTCAATACTAATTACCTCATCACATGTTTGTTTAAAAAGTTGTAAACAGCAAAAGTACATACATATTGTGTGTGCTTTTTATGATTAATAATTTTTAATTGAAGAAAATCTGTCTGCACAGGAGCCATAAAACTGTAGATACTCAGGAAATTGATTTTCTCAAATGCCCCAGAGGCTTTTTAGAGGTAGTGGATAATTTCTGCTACCTAGGGGTTCAAATTAGTAGTGGAGGAGGATGTACAGAGAGTGTAATAGCTAGAATAGGGTGAAGAAAATTCAAAGAGCTTTTACCTCAGTTGACAACCAAAGGTTTCTCTCTCCAAGTGAAAAGATATGATGAATGCATACAAACTGTAATTCTACATGATAGTGAGATGTGAGCCTTGAATGCAGAGGACATGCAAAGACTAGAGAGAAATGAGGTTAGTATGCTCTGCTAAGTGTTTAATGTAAGTGTATATGTGCAACAGAGTGTTAGTATATTGAGAAAGAGGTTAAGTATAAAAGGAATTAGATGCAGTGTACCAGAGAGGAGACTATGTTGGGTTGGTCATGTGATGTAGATGGATGTTGATAGCTCCATAGAAAAGTGCTGTTCACTCAAAGTAAATAGAACTCATGGAAGTGGGAGACCCAGGAAGACATGGGATGAAGTACTGAAGGATGACGTTAAGAGACTGAACCTTTTGGCTAAGATGACAAAGGACCAAGATACCTGGTGTCTTGCTGTACTCAAGAAGACTTGTCCTCCACAGCAGAAGTGTTAAAGCCACATCCCTTGGTGAAGAGGACTGACCTGCAAAAATCTGGTGCTGGTGCCACATAAAAAGTACTCATGTTGGTGCCACATAAAAGTGCTTGTGTCAGTGGCATGCAAAAGCACTCTTGGCATGGTTGGCATTAGGAAGGGCATCCAGCTGTAGAAACCAAGCCAAATCAGACTGGAACCTGGTGCAGCTCTCTGCTCTGGTCAAACCATCCAACTCATTCCAACATGGAAAATGGAGGTTAAAGGATGATAATAATGATAATGATATATTGGTAACAGTGGCTGTTTCTTATGTTAGAGTTTCAATTTTTCTCAGCTGAAGGAAATATCAGTAGAAAGAAATGCCAAATGCTGTGGATTTATTTAGAGTGGATCTCAACTTGCAAGGATGTGACCCCCCCCCCCCACACACAATAGTTTTAGAACCATCGTCTGCAGAAGATGTAAACTGAAACAGGCAATATCAAATGATGAAATTGCGACAGATTTCCTCTGAATTGGTTGCAGTCTAAAGTGGTATCACCTAGAACTTTGTCATTGCCATCCTCTGCCAGTTCAACCATTGTTTTCATCAACGTCCACTTGCTAGGCCACTGGAGTCTTGAAGTGGAGGCAGGTCACATTCAGTCTCACTTCTCTTCTTTGACCTTGGCCTCCATGAGTGGTCCTAATAAAAGTACAACACTCCAGATACATGTGTGTGTCTATGGCTGTGTGCTTAAGAAGTTCACTTCACAACTATGTTGTTTCAGATTCAATCCCACTTAGTAGCACCTTGGCCCAAGTTTTCTTTCTATAGCTCTTGGTAACCAAAGTCGTGTGAGTGAATTTGGTAAACATTGTATGTGTATATGTGTGTTTGTATTTCTATGTTTTTCTGTTTATAAACAAAATGTACCATCATACAAGCAGTCATTCGTTTGCAGGCTTCCATGAAAACATATCCAGTTAATGTGCTGGCCCTGTTTGAGGGACGAGGGGAAATATCACCTTACTTGAAAATAGGTAAGGGTTGGAACAAAAAACCTAACACAAGGAATTTCTTTAACCCATGCCATCATACTTTGATGGCTTGCAAAAAAGCTACATTTTATTGATGAGCTTTCATAAAGAGAACAAACATTAAACATGCCAACAATGTCTGTTAATTCAAAGATTAATTGAAGTATTGTTATTTGCTATCAGTCTGATGTTTCTAAATCTAGATAGAGAACATGATCTCTTTATCTAGACATTATCTAACATGAAGAGATGTGATGTAACACATAGCTCGAAATTAGGTTAACTTTATAGACTAAAGACGTATCATTTCATAAACAAAATACTTCAACTCACTTGAGATCGACAAAAAAAAAAAAATGAAGTTTGCTAATATTTTGGGTTCCATATAACCCTAAAATGGATTCCAGGACAAATCTGAACAATATCTTACAGAAAATAGCTTAATATTGACCTCTTCTATGACCAACCAAACAGCAAGCAACATGTTGTTTGAATAGTGTTGTAGATAAGACTCTAAGAGATAACAACCAACTTTGGAGGAGTCAAAGAAAGCAGGTAGCAGGGACACCAAGAAACTAGACAGAAAGTAAGATATTAATCTTATTTATTTGAAAGAAATGCAGTAAGTAGAAAGTTTGCCAATACTCAATATCATAAGGTGGCAAGCTGACAAAAGTCTTAGCATGTGGGGCAAAATGCTTAGTGGAATTTCGTCCATTTTTACATTCTAATTTCAAATTTTGCTGAAGTCAAATTTGACCTTCATCCTTTCAGTGTTGATAAAATAAGTACCAGTCAAGCACTGAGGTCAATTTAATCAACTTACCACTTCTCCCAAACTTGTTGGCCTTGTACCAAAATTTAAAATCAGTATTCAATATCATGAAGATAAGATATGTTTAGGGTTGATAAAATTGTTTTACAGTAACGTATTGAGATCAATTAAAATTAATATATCTCCCAAAATTAGTTGTCTTGTTTCCAAAGCAAAAATCAAGGCATCAGATAAAATACAGTATTATATTTAGTTACAAACATTTTTGTTCTGAGTTCAAATTCCACCTAAGCTGGTTTTACTTTTCACCCTCCTGAAGTTGATTAAAACAAAATAGCAAACAAGAATTGCAACTAATGTCAGTAACAATACTTTTTTCTTAAAATCTGTAGTGTCAGTGTTAAAAATCCTTATTATGAAAATTGCCAAGTCACTCTAAAATGGGTATTTGGAATATGTTGGATATGTCTCGAAATAATATCTATTAATCTCTTCCAGAAATTTTTTGTAGCTGCAGTTAGGGCTTGTAGGGTAAATACAATCTGCTGCTAGAATATAATGATTTCAAATTTTGGCACAAGGTTAGCAATTTTGGGGGTCGGGTTAAGTGGATTACATCGACCCTAGTGCCTCAACTGGTATTTATTTTATCAACTCTGAAAAGACGAAAGGTGAAGATGACCTCATTAGAACTTAAACTCAGAACATAAAGGCAGATGAAATACTGCTAAGTATTTTGCCTGATGTGCTAATGATTCTACCAAAAATGAAGACATTACATCAGCTAGAGTGCTTGTAGATCAACCAAGGTGTGTGTAGTTTGTAGTTAAGATATTGAAGAGAGATCACTGGGATTTGTAAAATTAGTACCCGTCAAGTACTGAGACCAATGACCAGGACAATATTACTCTTCCAACATTCATATCCTTGTATCAAAGTAGCAAGAAATCAGAGAAGTGGACAAAATGTTATGATATGTATCTACCTTACATTGTACATTCAAATCCCAGTCCAGACACAAACCAGATCTGTTTCTCTGGTTACACCTTACCTTCACTGCATTGAAAACAATATATACCTCTAAACACATTGCATTGAGTCATAAATAGTGCAATATCACATCCTGGACACACATTCTTTCCACTGTCCAGTCTCTTTCTGTATGTTTGCAGTTTCTGGTAGTCACAATTAGAGAATGAGTTCTACAAAGTGTGATAGAATCAGAGCATGGCAATTCATGTTCCACTGGCATTATTGTTGGCAGTGTTCATGTCATTATGGGGTTGGTGGCCAGTGAGGTTATTGACATTGCAGTTGCGTCAGTGTTGATGTATTGTTATGTTTACCTGGGCTCAGTAGTAGTGATCTTGCTTTCAGAAGTTGTAGCTGTATAGTGAGAAGTTAGCTTCCCAACCACATGGTACCAGGTTCATTCCCACTGTGTGGTGTCCTAAGCAATTGTCTTGTACTAAAAGCCTCAGGCTGACTGAAGTCTTGAGAGTGGATTTGGTAGACAGAAACTGAAAGACACTCACTCTGTGTGTGTGTGTGTGGGTGCATTTTTGTCTGTGTTTGTACACCACCACTGTTTGACAACCGGTGTTGGTGTGTTTACATCACCATAACTTAGCAGTTCAGCAAAAGAGTTCAATAGAATAAGTACCAAAGCCAGCAATTTCGGGGGAGGCGTAAAGTTGAATACCCCTTGGTGTTCAATTGGTACTTATTTTGTCAACCCCAAAAGGATGAAAGGTAAAGTTGACCTCAGTAGCATTTGAACTCAGAATGGAAGAAATACTGCTAAGCATTTTGCCTGGTGTACTAACAATTCTGCCAGCTCGCCTTCCTGGGAAGGGACATAATTAATAAGACAGTTTCAGTGACCTACATTAGGGGAGAAGCACATTTGCTGCCAAGGTTAGCCAATATGAAATTAATGGGGATCTCAGACAATTCAAGGTGCAGGTGGGTATGCAATATGTGGATGCGTTTATGTGACCTTTGGTTAGACAGCGGTCAGGGGATGTGACCAGCATAGAGTCAGTTGTAAGTTTGGAGTTGAAAATGAGATTAAGGATGGTAAATATTTGGTTTTGGAAATTGAAGTCACCAAGAACATTCCACGCGTACACACACAATTAGCGTTTTAATGACTATCATCAAATAATCAAATAATGAATATTAACCCAAACAAGCTCCTAAATAATATCTTTTAATTATAAAATTAACTATCAAAACTGCTTAGCTCATAACTTATCTGATTTCCAAATGACATTTATATTTCTTTTAAATCTAACATTAAGAAAATGATTATTTTTGATCTTCTTCAGTTTCTTTATTACCTCTCTAATGTTAATTTCTTTAATACTTTCAAAGGTTGAGTGGAATAAATACCATATTTCCAGTCTTGTCTATCAATGAATGGCTGTCTCTCTTAGTTCTTATTCTTAGAAGATTCGAGGCTATAAACTAACATAAGACTGAACAGTATCAACAGCATTTTTTCTAAAAGTTCAAGCTCAAATTTTACTAATTCCTTTCCCTTCTGTTCAGATGGCATCCTCTTGCACCCTCTGCCATCAGCAGTCCCTCCCGCTACACATGAATTTGACGAAATGTTTGTAATTCATCAGAAGGAACTGATTGGATGCAGACTTTGGAACGGCTGACTGGACAATGAGCCTGTTTTAGTGACAGTACATTTTAGCATTAGGGGCAGACACATACAGATACTCGTACGTGTGTGATGAAATATACACATACAGTGTGTGTGTATGTGGGGGGGGGGTGCAAGCGTGTGTGAGAGAGAGACAGACAGACAGAGATAGGAAAGGAGGGAGAGAACGGGAGAAACATTAAAAAAACGCCTGATGTTAGTTTAATCATCTTTGAATCAGCAACGTCAAGCAGACGGCAGTAAAAGGGCTGTCAAAATGTCCAACACCTGTAATTCCCTGGCCCTTTAATTATCCCCTTCTATTCAAACAATCTATTGTGTTTTTCTACACACTGACTTATCTCAGAATTAACACACGAACAATTTTCAAATACTTTTGTAAAGCAAATAACAGTTTTAGCGATTTTTTCATCTCTACTTCAGCATTTCTCTTCTACTTGTTGAGAAAATTTTTTTTAAAGTCATTGACTAATAAAGTTGTTGAGGGTTTTTTTTTACTCACCATGTTCTACTTTCTAGCTTGCGTTTTGATGTTTTATTCATTGAATATATTAATGCTATCGCACCTACATTTTGTAAAATGGTTTACTAAGAAATTTGACACTGTGATATGCAAGCGAAACAAAACATTTTCAAGGCCTTGAAAACATTGCCCATGGACGGCAGTTGATATTGATACCACCACACAAGAAAGATTATCATAAGGACAAAAATACCTTTAAAGTATCACGTCAACCACCATCACTACCTGCAGCAGCAGTAGCAGCACCAACAATAGCAGCATTCCGATTCATTGTCAAACATCACAATTTCACTTTGTAATTTCTCTCCTCTCAAATTAATTCCAATAACGTAGCTAGTGGTAAATGAGGGGGGGGGGGTTCCACCCAGGTGTCGTTTTTATGGGAGAAAGGTACTTCTGAGTCTGCTGAATAAGCCTGTAAAGGCTTGCGAGCCTGGAGAATGGAGATGCCAAAATGAAGGGCTGTCCTGGACGGCAATATGGTCTTGCTACGCTACTAATAAACCTATCTAGTTTTGTATTTCTCTTTATTAATCTACAAGTTATCTTTAACTTAGTTTTACTCTTTCATCCAAGCCCAACCCTTCGACTTTTCAGTAGAGAAGTTCGTCTGATTGGACTTTTATCCTGACCATTGCTATATTCAAAAGCTCAAAACTTAGCCTCTATTTCGGTGCTTCTTAATTTTTTTTACTTTTACATTTGCCAGAAGCGCACTGGACAGAGAATTTTGTTTTTTAATTTATAAACTTTAAAAATTTACAATAAAACTATAGAACATTATTGCTTACATCGTTTTATTCATCATACTTATAACAAAACAAAATTTTGAACAGCATATTTTTCAACTCGTTTAAGTATTTGCCTGAATGCGTTAATATTCTAAAGCCTTAAATCATATTCTGAAATATATATTCTTTGTGATGCATCGCTTAAGAATGAATCACTGTTCTTTCTGAACTGACCGAAGTCTAATAAATAATAATAACAATCGCTTCTGCTGAAGGCACAAGGCCTGACATTTGGGGGAGGGGAGTAGTCGATTACATCGACTCAAGTGTTTCACCGGTACTTAATTTATCGACCCCGAAAGGATGAAAGGCAAAGTCGACCTCGGCGGAATTTGAACTCAGAACGTAACGGCAGACGAAATACCTATTTCTTTATTACCCACAAGGGGCTAAACACAGAGGGAACAAACACGGACAGACATAGGTATTAAGTCAATTACATCGACCCAGTTCGTAACTGGTACTTAATTTATCGACCCCGAAAGGATGAAAGGCAAAGTCGACCTCGGCGGAATTTGAACTCACAACGTAACGCAGACGAAATACCGCTAAGTGTTTCGCTCGGTGTGCTAATGATTTTGCTAGCTCACCGCATTAATAATAATAATGATGATGATTTTCTGATGCTGCAAACAGTTGCGTTGTAAAACCTAACATTTCTTAAACAGAAAATAAAAAATTGAGATCGCAATAGACATAGAGTAAGGGAGAGAACTCTGGAATCTCTATCTGAAACTATTGAAGTCGATTCGACTTTTTCTAATATCAGTTAATTCTGTAACACCAATTAATTACTACTATTAATTAGAATGTTCGAGATATATGAAAGTAAAAAAAAATGGACATTGATTTTCGTATGTAGGATATAGGCAGGGAGTTTATTAGCTAGCATTTTTAAAAGATAAAAAACTATATATATATATATATATAATAATAAATATTAGGGAATAAATCCAAATTTACAGGGAAAATCAGATTTAGGATTGAATCCAATTTTATAGTAAAATAATATATAATATTAATTAGAGACAAAACCACTATTTTGCAAATCAAACAAAGAAAGACTTAATCCAATACATAAAAAAATTTTAATATAAATTAAATAAAATTATATTCGCCACTACAATTGTTTCATGTCTCTTCTCAGGACATTCATCAGGTGGATTTCAGATTTTCTATTCTATTTTCTATATATATATATAGGGAGAGTTTACGAAAAAAACAACAAAAGACGAAGACAGGTGGTGTACAAAATAAACAGATGTATTAGTATAACGCTCAGATATCTGTGTGTGTGTGTGTGTGTGTGTGTGCGTGTGCGTGTGTGTGTGTGTATGAACAAGTTTTTTTAACCTTAAAGTTGAACATCTGAAAAGAAAAACGTAATTCCTGGGCCGAGTTAAAGATAAATTAATTAATAAAAAAATAAATGAATAAAAATAGATACTGGCTGACAAACCTGATAGCCTTAGTACAGAAACCAATATAAATAACAAAACAAAAATTTGTTCATAAGAGTTTTATAGCAATCAAATAATTTACTTTGCCTAAAATATCACAAATTTCTAGTTCTCACATAATTGCCCACAGCCATATGGCGTAGTTGTTAGGAGTGTGGGCTACAAACCCCAAGGATCTGAGTTCAATCCCAGGCAGTGACCTGAATAATAATAATAATATTAATAATAATAATAATTCGTTTTATTGGCCACAAGGGCTGACAAAAATCAATTAAAATATAAAGAATTATTATTATTATTTCGATCCCAGGCAGTAACCTGAATAATAATAATAATAATAATAATAACATAGAAAAATGAGAACCCAGGTTCGAAATTTCCTCAAGACACTTGATGAAGGCTGGAGGGTATATCAGCGGAAACGTGTTAACAACAAATAAGATGAGGACAAATATCTGTCAGATGTAAATACTGTATAATTGCATTCTCTTATAATACATCTAGGAAGTATTATAGGTATATAAATTGATCCAGTACTTAACTGTAACTTTATTTTAATGTTCCCCAACTCCAAGGGATGAAATTCCTAGTTGATTATGGTAAGATTTGAACTCAAAACATAGAAGTGACTAATTAAATACCACAAGACATTTAAAAAAAAATTCTAATGAGTCTGCTAATCTACTGTTTAGATTTTTTTAAATTTGCATTTTTTTTTTCTCAATCAAATCAAAATTGTATTGCAAGCATTGTAATTTCCTCTTAGACTAGTCCCGATATGGATCTCTCTTCTATCTTACTCTTTACTCTTTTACTTGTTTCAGTCATTTGACTGCAGCCATGCTGGAGCACCGTCTTTAGTTGAGCAAATCGACTCCAGGACCTATTCTATCGGTCTCTTTTGCCAAACCGCTAAGTTACGGGGATGTAAACACACCAGCATCGGTTGTCAAGCGATGTTGGAGGGGACAAACACAGACACACAAAGATATACACACACATACATATATATGCATATATACGACGGGCTTCTTTCAGTTTCCGTCTACCAAATCAACTCACAAGGCTTTGGTCAGCCCGAGGCTATAGTGGGACTGAACCCGGAACCATGTGGTTGGTTAGTAAGCTACTTACCACACAGCCACTCCTGTGCCTTGGTTATCTTTATTCCATAATATCCCTTTTTTACAATTTGTGGTTAATTTTTATTTTATTTTTGTGCATTTAAACTAAAATTGGTGCTCTGTTAGTTCTGACAACAAGGATTCTAGTTGATCCAGTCAATGGAACAGCCTGCTTGTAAAACTAACATACAAATGGCTGAGTGTCCTGCAGATATGCATACACTTCACATGCTGTCATGCTGAGTCTCCCTCAGCACAACACAGAATTTGACAAGGGTGGCTCTTTGAATTACAGGTAAAACTAATTTTAGCCAGTTAAGTGGACTGGAGCAAAGTGAAATAAAGTGTCTTACTCAAGGACACAATGCACTGTCAGGAATTAAACTCACAACCTTACAACTGTAAGCTGAATACCCTAACCACTAAGCCATGTGTCTTCTTTGTACATTTAAAGTACTATACTCAGGTGACCCTTGCAACTAGGTTCTACCATTTCTTGATTGGTAATTATTTCTTGGACTGGTGAATTACTTATAGGTCCTTCATCATGTAAGATCATAATTATCAACCATCTTACAAACAATAACTCTGAGCACCTTTTCAAACTCCACCTGTCTAACACCCGTGGACATGTTTACAAAGTCAGAAAAGAGCACAGCTCCCATGACTTTCAGAAACATTTTTTCATGCTAAGAGTTACTGAAGCATGGAACAAACTGCCGGCATCAGTTGTTAGTTGTTGGAGCACTGCATGCTTCAAAACTTCCATGCTTCCTGAGATTCGCCAACACTACACCTGGTTTTCTCCCCTCCATACACACACAAGCATGTATCTGACTCATACATTGTTCACTTTCCAGACATTTGTACATTACTGCATATACTCTATATGCACTTTCTGACAAGTTGTGGTGCACCTGAGCACTGTATAAAATAATTTCATTATTATATTATTATAATCAACTGGACAAGTTCAAGTATTTCTGGTAATTCCACAGTATGGTTGCTTTCATGGAAAGAGAAGTTCTGCTTTCACAGTTTTATCACAAACTTCACTTCTTGTTGAGAGTTTGTGTGGCTTTAAATTGAATAAGACTTTAGACTGCATCCACTAATGGGGCCCTGTTTAAGGAGTTCCAGGGTTTTGAAGACTATGGAACTGCCTCTTAGCCACTATTGTTCCTAGATCTGCTTTAACTCAGAGTAGCACCACTTGTCAGGGCTCTAGCTAGGGTTTATAAGATGTCATGGAACCGCATAAGGGAAAAGTTCACTCACAAACACCCCAACAGTCTTATGGCAGATGAAGTCTTTCAGTACTTTAACCGCTCGTCTAAGAGGAGGTAACTCCATACAAATCCTGCATCCTGATATCTATCTGGTTCATGGTACTTGTACTAGATTAATACAAGATTAAATGATGAACGGGTGGGAATGACTTTATTATCATCACAAACCATGCCCCACTGTGATAATAATAAATCCCTGTTACTTTGGGGGTAATTTATTGAACATTTAAAAAAAGCC
Organism: Octopus sinensis; assembly: GCF_006345805.1. NCBI lineage: Eukaryota > Metazoa > Mollusca > Cephalopoda > Octopoda > Octopodidae > Octopus > Octopus sinensis. The sequence goes on along the minus strand of NC_043007.1, from coordinate 73,260,490 downwards.
AAAGGAGTAACCCCTTACAGGAAATTAGGGACCCTAAAGCAGATATGTACAGTTTTACTTAACCTGTATCTGACATCTCCTATGACTCCATGGATGCTGTGAATACACTGACTTGTCTTTCCTTTATGATGTGTCCATGATTAGAGATGGTAAGTAGACTTGGGGCTAAGCATTTGCTTCTGGAAGCAACCCAGGTACAGCGAGGGTGGTTAAGCTACTATCTCTGTAATAACATTGCCCAACAACAAAAATGGCCATTTCATTTGTGGTTGTGCATGGTACATAGTTTACAAGTTTATAGGAAATTAATAATGTCGGATTGCTCTATCCCTGTTTCATTAACTGTTTTGTTCAATTTACTTTTCTTTTACTAACTTTACTTTACTGTAATCTTGGTTGATCTTTTTTTCTGTCAATAATTTATGTATTTTCATTTTCAGAAAATTAAGAGATGTTAATAAAGATTTGAACAAAACCATGTCACTTTTAATATTTTTTGCTTGAAAGCTAGCTTTTTATTTCTGAATTTCGTGTCAGTTGCATTGTGAGACATAAGCATTCTCAGAGCAATTAGAGGTTCCATATATTTGGTCCCAAAAAAATATGTAATAACAACAATGGTGTGTAAATAACACATTAGATCCAGCATGGGCTGTACAAGACCCACATAGAGACATACATCTTCTCTCTCTCTCTCTCTCATTCCAGTTAGCCTCATTAAACTATAACTGATACTACATTGGTTATGACAAGTGTTCTAGTTGTTCCAATGGATGGAACAACCTGCTTGTGAAATGAACATGAAAGTGGCTGAACACTCCACAAACACACATACTCTTAATGCTGTTCTCAGAGAGATTCACTGTGACACAGAATGTGACAAGGCTGGCCATTTGAATTATAGGTACAGTTCATTTTTGCCAGCTGAGTGAACTGCAGCAACATGAAATGAAATGTCTTACTCAAGGACATAACACACCACTGAGCACCAAACTCATGACCTTATGACTGTGAGCCAATTACCCCTAACCACTAAGCCATGTGGCGTCACTATATTCACATTAAACTATAAAGTACACAGAACTATACAACACACCACTTGTTACAAGCTGAAACATTCACACTCCATGCAACTTCTTTTAAAATCATCTGCAAAAGCCCAGACAATATACAACTCACTTTAACACTACAACAACAACATCCTAAAAATGCTATCTTTCAGACCAGACACACATAACAACACTTAAGTACAGGAAAAGCTCCAAACATTGATAACTTGATTTGTTCCAAAAACTGCATACCTTTACATTTCAAGTGCAAAGGCACAGCAAAATGTTGCCCTTTGATCAAGACCACTTTGATATTTAAATTTATATTTAATCTTCTTGATAAGTTTACCAAGACTTTCATCAGTCACTTAAAAAGAAACAAAACATTTTGACATGCCATGCAGGCGACACGCTGTGCCAGTGACATGTAAAAGGCACTCACTACACTTTTGGAGTGGTTGGCATTAGGAGGAGCATCCAGCTGAAGAAAACAAGCCAAATCAAACTGGAGCCTGGTACTGCTCTCCAGCGTACCAGTTCCAGTCAGACTGTGTAACCCATACCAGCATGGAAAACTGATGTTAAATGGTGATAATGATGGTGGTGGTAGTGGTGGTTCTGTTGACTTGAAGTTTAATCCTTTTGCATTTAAACCAGCCATACATATCTGGCCCAAATATTCTACCTGTTTTATGTTCAAACTGGCCAGACTCAGCCTCTTATACCAACCTTACATTGTCATTTTAAAAATAAACAGCCACATCATCAAAATCTCAAAGCTACTAGATAATGCTTGATTAATTCAAAACAAAGTGAATAAATAAGTATTATATTTGACTGAGCAATCTGAATGCTAAAGCATTAAATTTGTCTCTGGGAAAAGCAAATACTTCTCACCATAACAGTCTCTGAAGAAATGTATTATCCAATATATGGATGTTTATGATGGTATAAAGGAATTAAAACCCTGTATAGTGGCAACAGCTATTCAGAACAAAGATATTTTATGTTTGATGTACAAGACAAGTCGCGTTGAAACTGGTTAAGGAAGCAATACTAAGTTACTGGCTATGTAGGAGGGTAAAAGTTTCAATGGAACTCTCTCTCTCATCAAAAGTAGGTATACAGTAAAGATTATACTAGTATTATAATAGTGGTGCTAAGATTAATTCAATACTAGAATTCATTTAATATATAAAAATTATTATTACTATTTTTAATATTTCTTTTTCTGGGGATGTGAAAAAGACAGTTTTCACATCCAAGCTACATTCTGTTGATTCCACTATTTAGTTCATACAGAAGGCTTGCCAGGAAATTGATGCTGATAAAGACCTTTGTGCTAGAGTATGCATCGGTGTCCACACTCGACTAATGGCGTTTATGTTATACCAGGAGCAAACTGTTTGAATGTTTGAGGGATTAAATAATTTATTATTGATAGGTTTGTATAATCAATAAAACACGTTTTGTGCACAAGTTTTGCTTTCCATTACTGTATACATACTTTTCTTAGTTAAATGAATCAGCCCCTGTAATTCTTTTTTCTTAAAGCCTGGTACTTATTTTATCAGTCTCTTTTGCCAAACTGCTAGGTTACAGAGATGTAAACACATTAAAACCAATTGTCAAGCAGTGGTCGGACACACACACACACACACCATGGGCTTCTTTAAGTTTCTGTCTACCAAATCCACTCACAAGGCTTTGGTTGGCCTGACGCTATAGCAGAAGACACTTGCCCAAGATGTCACACAGTGGGACTGACCTTGAAGCCATGTGGTTGGGAGGTGAGCTTCTTACCACACAGCCATATGTGTTCATGTGTGTGTGTGTATATGTGTGTGTATTTGTGTGTGAATGTATGTGTATATATACAACTACACACACATATATATATAACATACGTATACATGTATGCGTGTTGAGCAGTTAATCCTTACACATTTTTTTCCTTTCCAATTTTTTTCCTCTCAACCTTTTCTGTCAAAGAGCATAAGCTTGAAATGTTGAAGACTTTCCATTCTTCCTGAGTATCAAACTAATGCACCTGCTTGTTGTTCTCTTACCTGTCACCACAGTCAAATGACTAAAACAAGTAAAGAAAAACCATTCATGGAAAGCAGACGTTAAATGATGATGATGATGATACACACACATATATATATATATATGTATATATGTATGTATGTATGTATGTATGTATGTATGTATGTGTATATATATATATATATATATATATATTTGTGGTGAATCATTTACTCAGAAATATATTCTAATTCTATATATATATATATCTTATATATATATCTAAGATGTAGAGTAGTTTATGTGTGTGTGTGTGTGTATATACATATATATATGTGTGTGGTGCCCCAGCATGGCCACAGCTCAAGAGCTGAAACTGGAAAACACAAACACACACACACGTATATATATATATATATATACACACACGTACATATATATATATATATATACATATATACATACATACATGCATATATATATACATATATATATACATATATACTCTTTTACTTGTTTCAGTCATTTGACTGTGGTCATGCTGGAGCACCACCTTTAATCGAGCAACTCGACCCCGGGACTTATTCTATCTTTGCAAACAAGCGATGTTGGGGGGACAAACACAGATATACAAACTCACACACATATATATATACATATATACGACGGGCTTCTTTCAGTTTCCATCTACCAAATCCACTCACAAGGCTTTGGTCGGCCCGAGGCTATAGTAGAAGACACTTGCCCAAGGTGCCACGCAGTGGGACTGAACCCGGAACCATGTTGTTGGTAAACAAGCTACTTACCACACAGCCACTCCTGCGCCTATATATACATATATATATATATATATATATACATATATATATATATATATTATATATATATATATATATAATATATATATATATATATATGTATATATATATATATACATATATATACATGCATATATACATATATATATATATCAGGGAGGGGGGAGTGCGAGGTGAGGAATGAAGGACAGTCTCCATAACCTGTTCAGTACCTCCAAGAGTTAAAAAGAAGTTATCCTCTAAATAGATTCTTGGTCGGAATGGTTGCAACAGGGTACATTCTGCTAGAGGATTTCAAGGGGAGGTAGCTGTTATTAAATCAGGTAATCGATTGAGTCTACCCTAAACATGTAAATCACGAGAATCCCAGCTCCTTTAAAATAAAAGATACATAGCAGTCTTAAATATTTAAAGGTATTATCTCTTTATTAAATACTATATCTCCTGTTGAACGTTGCGGGCCAACTTTGGAAAGAGCTGCATCAGTGTTTGGTTTTTGAGTTTGAAACCCCATGGAATCCCATTGCCTTTTATGGTTCTAAGGGCCATTAAATGACTATCACAAAATACTAGAGGCGGTTATTATTATTTATACTAATTAAATTTGCTAACTAGTTATGTTATAGCCTCTATTTCGTTAATTAATTAGTAACAACGTATATTTTATTTTATTATATTTATAGTATAATTGTAGTAAAGTAAGTTTCTATTTTATTATAGTAAAATAATTATATATAATAGTAATGTATTTTACAATAGAAATAATTAACTGGGTTATAGAAATAGCAATGGACTTGTCTATTTAGTATATCCTTTCATGCGTAGTATATGAGTTTGTCGTTAGTTTTACTCCGTCATTAATCGTGTCTTCTTGCAATTCCAGTTCCACAACTCTGACATTTGTTTCCCTTTGCCCCTAACTTCTCCTTCCTCTCTTATAACTGTATCCTCTGCCTTCTCCTCCCATTCAAATTGCTACGTTTCACCGTCATGCAGATCTTCTCACTCGATCATTCAGCACTAACAGCCAAAATCATTTACCCTTAGCCGACTTCGCTTACATTTCTTTCTTTTCTTGTCACATCTCTTCCATTCATCGTTTTTTTTTTCGTCCGTCAGACTTTCCGAAGTCTGTCATTTCATCTGTCTGTAGCTAAAGTAGTCTTTATGGTGTGGTATCAGCTCGTAGGGTGTTTTAGAGTGACAAGGTATCACCCAATTCCTGCTACAATTATTCACTCGAAAGGAAATAACAACAGAAAGGAAATAGGAGAAATAAACAGAAGACTTTAGGAAAAAAAAAATAAAGCAAAATCAAAAAGTGAAGGGTTGAATAATAAATGAAAGGAAGAAGGTTAATCAAGAAGAAAGCTAGGCTCGAGCGGAACGGACGGAAGCCAAGCAGAAGATAAAGCAGCTTGCAAAGGGCTACCGGTGTCGTCGTTGTTTATCGTTCATTCATTCTTGTGTTAGTGAATGAATCTTGTTGAAGATGACCAGTCGCTCGGCAGTATGTCTCGGAGTGACCTTTAGCTGTCTTGTATTCCTTAGTAGTATGATGGGGACACTCTTCTTGCTGACGCCCGTCCTACCAGTTACCCTTTTTGAGCCCTTCTGGGGACGATGGTTATTAGATACGATCGTCCTTTCCTGGAAACTCTACGTCGTGGTAAGTTTAATTAATATTTCTACTAAACAACTATATACATAATCCTTTTCCCCACTGGCTGCGTGCGTACGATCTGATACCAGCATTAATAAGTCTACTTTCAAATTCTGCGAAACAGATCGATAGAACTTTTCGCCAACAGTAAATTCCTCGCCACTTAACAGTTGCTGCTTTTATTCATGCTTTTAACAACAAAAACAAAACATTCCTTTAATATATTTTGCCGATAGTTTGTTTAACTTTGCTTACAATAAATCATTTATTTCCTTGCACGTGATATCGATTCTATTTTCACAAATAGAAGTTTTCAAAAATCTTCCTCTACGCAAATTTGACTTTGTTGAGTCATTCTTCGTTCTGCTACCAAACTGTATATACCCAAACATTCTTTAGATATTTAAAATATACGTAATTTTTAATGTAAACTTGAAAACTGTAATGTCGATGCTAATATTTGTTTTGTTTTTCCTGCTGCTAACTTTTATACTTCGACCTCAAAGCCATTGAAATTTTCCTCACTTTTGTTAATTATGTTGTAAGACGACTAACTTTATTATTCTGTTTGCAAAGCAAATTTAAAAACATTGTTATATCGTGTAATACTTAAACGAGCAGATGTTATGCTAGTGTTGGTCTTTGCAAATTGTACAAATATACTTGTCTTCTGTGTTGCAGACATTAATTTTAAATTAATGGATATTTATGTTCTTTCTCCTTGACAGCTAAACAAAATAATTGTGGATACATTTCCGCTTTATAGTTTTTATTTGCTTAAACTATATGAAACAGAGTTTATGAATCGGTTTTGAGTTTCAAAAACCTCTCCGGAAAATTAAACCGTTTGTCAGTTACATGATAAGCCTAACCTGCTAGAAACAGCAGCAAATCTTCCCTTACCGTTAGAAAAAAAAAAAGGGGAGAAAGAACACATCAGATAATGATGTTTTAGACATCCCTAAAAGGACGGAGTTGCCGTTGAACATAAGTCTGTTCGATAATTGTTGACCAGGGGTTACAAAAAAAACAACATAAAAACGTCCGCATCTCATTAATTATGTTTTGTCACATTAACGAAATGTTATTGTAACATGTGGCGAAAAGAAAAAAAAAAGATTATTATTAATATTGATTGAACTGTTGTCACTCACTGACAATATATTTATTAACCTAAATAGAACTTGTAAAATCATAGCGTCTGCTATCAGTCAATTAAGCATCTAATTAATTATCTCCCTATTTTGTTTACATGCTGCTCAAGATTATTCCTATATACATACATACATACTGTATAATCTACATGTATGTGTGTGTGTAAACAACTATTGAAACATTAAAATAAATCTTATAGAAATTTTTTCAACTTCAGACTTGAGTTTCATAAAACAATTGACATAATTGTTCATGTCAAATATTTCTGCAATTGTTAAACTTCGGTTTGGTTTTTACAACTTGATGATTGTTGATTTACTGAAGACAGTAGTGCTGCGTGCTTAACATTTCGTTTTCCTAACATGTATTTACAATTCCAGAGGTATTTACACTAGACTAATTTTAGCGATGTATATCGATTACATCTAATATATTCCTGTAGAAACCTTTGCAACTTTTGACTTAATTTCATTGAGTTAATATATTGTTAATTGAAGTAAATTATTATTAGTTAATGTCGTTTGTTATTAACTTTATTTATGCTCAGTTTTTACATCAAGATGTTTGTTGATTTGTGGCAGACAACAGCATGGAAGACAATCCGTCATGCTTCATGGTGAAATTATGTAGTTCAACATTTAGTTTTCCCAACTTTTCCCCTGTTCATCAAAAGACAAAACATTGACCATGAAATATTGGCAGCACCATTGTCACGTGATATTGACGCCATTTTCTGGTTGTCGTTAAGTAGCTTTGTTAGATTATCAACCATTTAATTACCTTTTATTGCTCTTTGCACATCGAATACAAACCCTTAAACTTATTACTGACACAAACCATTATTCTTATTATCACTGTTACGATAGATGACATTTTAATTTGAATGTCACACGCACTTGTATCCCTGTTTTTAAGAGCTTGCTTTATGACACTTGATGCTCGCCAACCTTTTTTTTCTTCCGTCTGAAATTGTTGCCGTTTGCGATATATTTGTAAAATTATTTTTACTAAACTATCTAATCCACATTCATTTGTGCAACGTAGTTCGTTACCTGGAGACTTTGTCAAAACAATTTACATTTAACGTTGAAGACAAAGCGATAATTAATCGTCAGTCCAACTTATAAAATCTGTCATTACTAATGTCACAAGTGCAATTTGACTGTAAAGGGCATTCTCGGAAGGAAATGGAAAACATTTGAAGAAAACAGATGTCATCTAGTTGTAATATCCTACGGTGAAGAAATGCTTTAGTCAACTTTTAATTGCCGAGTTGTCTATGCAATTTATCCAACTTTAATTACCTGACCCACTGTTACCATAAAAAGTAGCACAAGCATTTTCAAAAAGTGACAGATTGTATTAGAAAGTAGTTCAAATTAAAAGTTTTACTAGTAATTTAAGAAATATATTAGAACTGCTTGTAGAGTCAAAACGAAAGATTGCTTGGATCATTTCTAATTTATTTAGTCGATAAGTTAATAATATTCAACAGAAATTTTACATTTTAGAAATTAAAGTTTTAAAGTTACAAGTAACCCAAATCGGGGTGGCGGCGGGAGAGTAGCTGCAATGCTGATATATATCGTAACTCTATCAGCTACCTTGCTTGGAGTGATCGAGATTTCAATCACGATTGATAACGTCACACCTTGCACTTGCACGTACATCTTGCACTTGTAACTGGGTTAAAGAGGTTTTAAAGTTGAGAGATAAGTCTGAGTTTGTGGCCATTAAAAAGTAGTACAAGCTGAAAAAGAATGAAGTAGTGATAAAAGGTTTCTTTTATCACTTGTTCTTTCTTATTATTTTTCATTATTTATGAAGTACCTGTCAAGTATCGACTCAAGTCGATAATAACGACTAACCCCCTCCCCGTCAAAACTTGGCCTTAACCAAAAATTTGAAACCATTATGTTGTAGTTTGATAGTGTTTGCAGGAATAATGTATTTATACATGATGAGCAGCGTGACTTGTATAAGTTCATGTTGAACACCCGCTGTCACGTTTAGGATGGATCTGTCAATTGGTCGAATCCACCGTGAAGATCTTTTTGCTGCCTTCCTTTGGCGGGAAAAGGGCAGGTAGTCTTGGGAGTTTTTATCTGTTTAACAGCTTTGGCAAATGAGATTTGTATGGTGAACCGCACTGACAGGACTGAAGACAGACACGTTCCTCTTTGGCCAAATTTTCATCAAGTTTTACTTGAAAAGGAAAATAAAGACAGAGAGGGAAGTGCTGCTTTCCATCAAGTTTGTTGAAATATGGATGGAAATCAAAACCAATAGTAAATTTGAAAATATGTTGTTCAAAATAAGGATTACCGAAAATACTCTTTGACTTTTTTAGTATGGAAAATCTGGAAAAAGAAAAGAATTCTTCAGCTCTGGTATGACATCGCATGACTTGAACAGCATTTCTGTGACTTTCACAAGTACCCTAGACTCCACTCCACCCAATTACTTATATCATTTAATCATTAATACTTGACATTAATATTTCATACCAAATTACAAATTAATTTACAAAAGAATATGGATTATAAAAGTAAACTGTAAAAAAGATAGGTAGTCTTGGAATACCTATATCTTGAAGTCCTATCCATCATTGGAAAGGAAAAGGGTAGTCTTTCTTTTTTTACCCTTCATTGAGTTTGCAAGTACATGGTTAGCCTATGTGAGTCTTGTACTGGTCTGACCAAAGCTAAGAACCTCCTCATCCATAATACCACAAACATGAACCTGAGAACTCACTCTGGATGACCAATGTGATGTATCAATTTGACAGTAAAACTGGATATGTGTGTGCGTATAAGTATCAGATCAGGTTATGAAGAGAGATTCTTAGCACAATTGATTCACAACTGAATAGACTTAGATGAGATGCAGTTTGAAGACAGTGTTTGACAGTGCACCACTTTACAAGCTATGTACAATGGTGTATTGGGTAAAATGAGAATCAACAACAATTTCAATGATGAATTTAGCATGAAGGTAGGAGTCCATAAAAGTTCAGTCTTCAATCCTTGTCCTACTGACCATCACAGAGGAGTTTCAGTCTGTCTATGGGAATTCCTATATATTGAGGATCTAGTTCTCATGGCTGAATCTATAGGGAAATTAGAAAGGAAAATCCAGGCTTGGAAACAAACCAAGGACTGAAAGATCTTAAGGTAAACTTAGAAAACATGCAGGATTTAGTTTGCAAGTAAGATGATGGCTCCTTGAGAGCTTCAATGAAATGGCCTTACTTAATATGCAGAAAAGAAGTGGGTATAAATTTCATATGCTATACCCGATGTAAGCTATGTACATGTGAAATGTAGTGGAATCAAAGTCAGACTATACGAGAATGTAAGCTTTGGATGTAATAATACTCTTGAGCAGTACATACTAAGAGCACACTGGAAATAAATTCTCTTTACTAGTTCACTAGAAGCAGTTGGTAGCTTTTGTTACTTCAGAGATATAATTTGTAAGGAAGATGGTTGCTCGGAAACTATAGTAGCCTGAATAAGAATAGGCTGGCGAAAGTTCAGGGTGCTACATCTCCTGCTAGCTACAAATGTCCTTTTTCTTCAAAGTGAAGTGCAGATTGTTAGACACTTGTATTAGAACTGTGATGCTGCTTGGTAGCGAGACATGAGCCTTGAATGTAAAGGGTTTGAAATTACTGGAAAGAAATGGAGCATGCTCCATTTCATACGCAATGTGAGTATGCATGAAAAACAGTACGAATGTGCTGAGAGAATAACTGGGCATAAGAGGAATCAGGTGTAGTATGCAAGAAAGAAGACTACACTGGTATTGGACATGTAATGCATATGCATGAGGACAGCTGTACAAAAAAAAGTGCTGTTCACTTAGTAACGGACGGAACTTGCAGAAGAGGGAAAACATGGGGGAAAATTGTGAAGGCTGATCTCAGGATGACAAAGGACTGGAATGACTGGTGATACTTGTTCTTGAGATGACTCATCCAATTTGGTGAAACTGATTTCTGGAAGTACTGTGTGTGTGTGTGTGCACATATATATATATGCACAACTGGGACCTTCACCTAATTTCCTTCTTCCTCAGGACACCCATCACATTCTTAACTGTAGTTCTTTTCTGATACCACTTACTTTTTTCACTACCCAGAACCTCTTCACTTGCTGTCCATCCTTCATCCACTAATACAAAAACTGTTCTCTCCACCCACACTTTCATTGATCACCCACCTCCACTGAACCACCAAGTTATCTCTCTTCCCTCCCCACCATACTGAGTATAACTGAGTTATGGTAGTGCATCTGTGTGTGTGTGTGTGCATATGTGTACATGTGTTTATGCACAGCTGAACCCATTACTCAATTTCCTTCCTCCTAAAGACATCCCCACCAACTTTTAATTCTAACTACAGCTCTTCCTTGGTTCCACTTACTTTTTTAACTATTTAGTCACATTGTTTTGAATTTACCCTGCATTTTCTTGTAGCTTTGAGATTTCGATGATGTGATTGTTTATTTTTAGACTTCCATTGTAGGGTAAATGTGAAAAGTTGGATCTGACCAGTTTGAACATAAAGCAAGCAGAATATTTTGGCTGGATATGGCTGCTTTAAATATTAAAGTTTTAACTGGGAATTGTTTCATTTGTTATTGATCCATCATCCATTATTTCTTTTCTCTCCACTACCATCCATATCTCACTCATGTATTATACCTGCCTCTCTCCTCCACTCCCACAGTCCTGCAGCCTACCTAACATTATATTTCTCTCATCCGTCTCCTATCTACTGTATTATCAATCACCATTCTGCTGCCCCACACTGTTAGTCATCTCCTACTCTGTGGCTACTTCTCCTAACTTATACATCAGTGGTCCTCCACCATTTACCATATTTGCCTTTCAACCCTACCTAATCTTTACAGTTGTAAAGTGCAGACATTTGCTGTGCACACACAGACACACACACTACCACAACTCAGTTATGCTCAGTATGGTGGGGAGAGAAGAGAGACAATTTGGTGGTTTACTGGGAGTGGGTGGAGAGAACCACATGGTTCTGGATTCAGTTATACTCCATGGCAACTTAGAAAAGTATCTTCTACTAATGCTTCAGGCAGATCAAAGCATTGTGAGTGAATTTGCTAGATGGAGACTGAAAGAAGCCCATCACATGTATCAATATCACATGTGTGTTTGTCCTCCACCACTGATCGACAACTGGTGTTGGTTTGTTTACATCCCTGTAATACAGTGGTTCAGCAAAAGAGACCAATAGAATAAGTACTGGGCTTAAAAGAAAAAGAAAAACAGTACTGGGGTTGATACATTTGAATAAAAATTATTCAAGGCTGTGTCCCGTCCCATCATGGCCACAGTCTAATGACAGAAACAAGTAAAAGATAAAAGGTGTGCATGTAGATATGTATATGACTCTGCATGTGTGAGTATTGTATATGTTTATATAAATATATGTATGTGTGTGTCTATTTATATATATATATAATCTATGAAGAATGACTATCAACTTCCATTTTCCTGTTTTTCCACTTAATCAATTATGTATATTTTTTTTATACTCACTTCTTTATAACTAATTCATAAATGTTTTGATGCCATTAGCAACCACATGTACATCTTATAATGTATTATACTAAGTATGTGTTTATGTAGGTATATATATTTGTATGTGTGTGTGAATGTTGGTATGTGTATATATGTGAGAGACCCCTAATCTTTATTTAAACATTTTTCTAAAAGAAGGGAACTCTGAAATAACTCCTGCTTCATTGTGGAGCTAGAAATCTTGCTGTTGCTTGTGTCTGGAATATTGGGCTTTGTAGGTGAGAGTTAGTGGTGTTGTGCCAGCTGATATTGACTTTAAATTTCAATATGAGCATTGCTGTCAGGTCAGCCATTCACTTTAACATTTTGTATAAGATAATTTATTAATGATGATCATACTCATTTACAAGTTGACAGGCACCAATTATGTATGTATATAGTTATGTCTTTGTGTGTGTGTATATATATATATATATGTGTGTGTGTGTGTGTGTGTGTGTGCATGAGAAGACTCGGCAGGACAAGTGAGACCATAACCCTGGGATGTAGCCAGTCCACTTATGCATACCTTTCCTTCTTGGGACATAAAACTCTGCTTGTGAAGACCTGTTGAGGCAAGTGAAAATCAAAATCGAAATCGATCAACATTAATGGAGATTGTAGCCGTGGTACCAGTGCCGGTGGCACGTAAAAAGCACCATCCGATCGTGGCCGTTTGCCAGCTTCATCTGGCACGTAAAAAGCATCCACTACACTCACGGAGTGGTTGGCGTTAGGAAGGGCTTCCAGCCGTAGAAACACTGCCAGATCAGACTGGGCCTGGCGCAGCCTTCTGGCTTCCAACCCATGCTAGCATGGAAAGCGAACGTTAATATATATATATATATATATATAATAGTATTAGGGAGTATAATTCCAAACTTACAGGGAAAAATTCAATTTAGTATTAAATCAAATTTCACAATATAAATATATAAAATATAAATTAGAGAAAAACCACTATTATGCAATTCAAACAATGATAGACATAAGCCAAATCATAAATAAAAAATAAAATATATATATTTTTTTCAAAACATATAACTAGATCACAAAAAGTACAAAAATGAATAATCAATATAAAGTAAAAAAACTACGTATGTTTCATGGCTATAATTAAATTCAAATTATAATTAAATTTAATTGAAAATCAATTCAATTTAAAATTATTGTCACTCTTCAGGTTAACAATAATAATAATAATTAAATGAATAAGCAAATAGAGTTAAACAATATTTATTAAAAAAATAAAATAATGATTTTTCTTGTAGAAGTAACTCCATTAACTAAATTTGAAACTTAAAACATTAGGATCATTTGCCTGCAATACATTTATTATGTTAAATATTTAAGGTTAAAATAATAGAGTAAATAGATGAAAAATAGTGGTTTTTCTCTAATTTATATTTTATATATATATAAAAGCACATGGCTCAGTGGTTAGAGCGTTGAGCTTACGATCGTGAGGTTGTGAGTTTAATTCCTGGACCTGGCTGTGTGTGTTGTATTCTTGAGCAAGACACTTTATTTCACTCAGCTGTAGAAATGAGTTGCAACATCACTGGTGCCAAGCTGTATCAGCCTTTGCTTTTCCCTTGTATAACATCGGTGACATGGAGAGTGGAAGCTGGTATGCATGGGCAACTGTTGGTCTTCCATAAAAACAACCCTAGGTTGTGCATTTGCTGGTGAGGCAACTTTCTGCTCAGACTTGTACCCCGGAGGGGAACCTCTCAGGTGCACCATGGCCATTTGTGGCCGACAGTCATATTCGAGAGTTTTATATATATATATATATGTATGTATATATATCACACACACACAGACCTGCGTGCACACACATACACACACATACTTCCATCTCTTGCACTCTCCTGTCTTTGAAAGAACTTTTTCTTCACCCATTTCCTTCCAGTCGTTTCAATATGTGACCGCGTGCGTATCGTTGGCGATTTTCTTACTCCGTCTTCCCTTCTTTGGACTTTTCTGTTTTTTCTATATTTCTGACGAAGAGCTCTGCTCGAAATGTGAAATCCTCCTTCTTTCTTTCCTTTCCTGAGTGCCCAATAACACTATACTTATTCTACGTCCTCCGTTTGTTCATGCTTGGATTAACTATATATATACATATATATACACACACACACACACATGTATATATAAAATGACGAAGGTGGCTATATGCAATATAAAACTTTAAAAAAAATGCAATTGCCACTAATTGTGACTAACGGTGCAGGATAGCACCTACATTGCTAGAAATAAGAGTTAAAAGAACATTCCATATACCAATTGGGGAGATAACCACCTCACAGCGAGCAAGGTCACTATACTAGTCTAGTTTCGCTTAAAATTAAACTCATCAGTGGTAACTATGCCATCACTGGATGGTTTGGCTAAATCCTGTCTGTCAGTATATAGTATTACCATATGATTCTATGGTTAATTCAGCACAATGGTAATGTGAACATGATAAAATAATGAAGGTGGCTACATGCAATATAAACTAAAAAGTAAAATTCAGTCGTCATGAATTGTGACTAATGGTGCTGAGTAGCACCTATATTGCTGGAAATAAGAGCCTTAAAGCCGCAAGGAAGCACTTTCCATATGTGCTTCCTGTGGCAATGGAATTATGTGTGTGTGTGTATATATATATATATATATTTGTGTATGATTTGTGCCGGTACCATGTAAAAGGCACCCATGCCAGTGCCACATAAAAAGCACCAATGCTGGTCCATATAAAAAGTACCCTGTGCACTCAGTAAAGTGGTTGGTGTTAGGAAGGGCATCCATCCATAGAAACCATGCCAAAACAGACAACTGGAGCTTGGTGCAGCTCTCGAACTTGTCAGCTCCTATCAAACTGTCCAACCAATGCCAACATGGAAAGCAGACATTAAATTATGAAGATGATGATATATATAAGCCTGTTGTATATGCATGCATATGTATGTGTATATATATATATATATATATATATATATATGTGTGTATGTATGTATTTGTGTATCTGTATTTGTCCCACCACCATCACTTTGCAACTGATATTGGTGTGTTTACATCCCCATAATGTAGTGGTTTGGCAAAAGAGACTGATAGAGTTAGTACTAGGCTTACAAAGACTAAGTCCTGGGGTTGATTTGTTCGACTAAAGGCGGTGCTCCAGCATGGCTACAGTTAGATGGCTGAAACTAGTAAAAAAATAAAAGAATATACTCACGCATAAATACAAGGTCGTGTCAAAAAAATTCATGGACTAGTTCTGTAGTGTGCCAATAGATAGCAGCAATGGTTGCACGTGCAGTGAGAGCTAGCAATGACTTTCATGAGGCAGTGTGCTGAGTGACATCGCTGTGTTTACTTTGCAAGTTGTGAAATTTGTGTTTTTTTTTATTATATGTATGTTGTAGTCTGTGATTTTTGTTGTGGACAGGAAGTTGGAACAAAGTGCCAGCATGAAATTTTGCGTGAAACTTGAGAAGTCTGCTACAGAGACACTAAGCATGCTTTGGCACACTTACAGCGATGAGACAATGGCTCATACACAATGTTTCCTGTGGCACAGGTGCTTCAAAAGCAGAAGAACATTCCTGGAAGACAAAGGACATTCCTGGAAGACAATGAGCAATCTGGAAGATCTGCCGTGAGTGTCACTTCTGGAAATGTAGAGAAAATTCATCAGCTTGTGCATGAGGATCGTCAGAGGATAATCAATGACATTGCTGATGTTGATGGTGTCGTATGGCTCAATGCAGGTAATCCTAACATTCACGAAGTATTGGATTCTTCACAACAATGCACCCTGTCACTGAGCTCTCTTCACTTATGAGTTTCTTACCCAAAACAACATGGTATCACTTCCACACCCACCCTATTCTCATCTCTTCCCCAAGATAAAAATGCAGCTAAAACATCACAATTTTAACACCATTGTCAAGATCCAGAGTGAATCGCAGAAGGTCTTCAACTTGCTTACAGGAAACAATTTCCAGACCAGATTCCAAAAGTGGCAGGAATGCTGGGACTGGTGTATTGCTGTGCGATGTGACTATTTTAAAGGAGATGATATTAAAACTTAAGTAAATAATTTATTTTTTATTAAACGTGACTAGTCCAGGAACTTTTTGATACCACCTCATATGTGTGTGTCTATGTATATATATTTATGTGTGTAGTTTTATTCCAGACGATGTGAGGTTAAAATAAATAGGAAAGGAGAAGGTGTCTAGCTTTGGAGGAGGTACATGGTTACCCCAGTTGCAAAGGGAAGAGGATGGTGGTGAAGACGTGTGAGGGTGTAGCCACAAGTTACAGGAAGGTGAATATAAGAGAAGTGATATGGGTGGGTAAGTAAGTTTGCAGGAGTGTGAAAGATAGTGGCAGATGAAAAGAGGGAAATAGTGAGTGGTGAGCACTGGTGGAGAATGTGGTCAATGATGAATGTCTGTTGGAGGTGAAGGTGGAGGATGTAGTTGTGGGTCAGGGAGTTAAAAGGTGACAGCAAAGATGGTGTGAAATGTGTTAGGGTGTGAGAGAGACACACAGTGCCAGGGATGAAAGTCAGAAGTAGAAGAGGTTGGAAATGGTGAGAGACAAATAGAGGTAATGGAGAGAAGACTACCATTGGCAAAAGGAGGTGTGTGCAGAGAAAGAGGAGGTGAAAGGAAATAAGGTGGGAATAGTTGATTATGAAAATGCAGGTGACAAAGGAAGTGATTCCTGAGAGAGTGGTAATTGGTAGTTCAGCAGCAGACGAACAGAATATGTGCAGTTCTGTTCTCAAAATTACAGCAGCTGAATGAGTAGTGCCATAGTCAGAAGAATGATGGAGGGATGGGTGTTAGGAAGATAAGTAGAGGAGGGAAGATACATTAGGGACAGATTGGGTACAGAAGTTTAGATATAATTGATGTGCTTTTAGGACCCTATTTGTGTTGATGTGGACAGGTTTTCTCAAGCACAGCAAATTGCCAATCATCTCAATCTTTTGTCTTCTCCTCCATGAGACTTGACATCTGGAGGTCATTCTTCCCTACTTCATTCCATGTCTTCCTAAGTCTCCCTCTTCCACATTTAGAGACTAGCACTTCTTTATGCCACTATCAAGAGGGAAATTCGGAGTGAACTTAAAGAGTTTGATGAGGACTACAATTTACTGGTTCAGATAATTAAAAGTTGCAAGTGGAAGATAAGAGCAGATAGGAGCTTGACAGAAGAATCTTGGAGGAAATGAACAAGATGCTAGAAAAATGGAAAACTATGAATCACCTGAAGTATTCCATGTTCTGCAAAGCAATCAGACAGCAGGTGCTGATGCAAGCTGCAGAAGAAAGGAAAAGTCTAATAACCTGCAAGAGAGATAGCACTTAAAAACCAAGACGTTCAGGGTGACAGACAATCGGGAGATGGAAGACATATGCAAAACCTTCTACCTTAACTTTTATAAATCATCAGTGAAGCTTTATCCTCCACCATCACAAATGTTGGAAGAAGTGCCACTTATTCTGGTCTGTGAAATTGAAACTTCCTTCAAACTAATAGAAACAGATAAAGCTCCTGGGGAAGAGGGCATAACAGGAGAAATGTTAAAGTGCAGAGGCGAAGAGCTATGGAAAAGCCTTGTTCAAAGCTTCAGTTGCTGTCTGAAGGAGGGTAAAATACCTGCACTATGGAAAGAGTTGAATACCATCTTGCTTCATAAGAAGGGTAATGAAGAAGAATTAATCCTTTAGCATATAAACAGACCATATCAGGCCCAAATAATCTTTCTGTTTTATGATCCGACCTTTCACACCTGTCCTACAATGTCGTTCTAAAAATAAAGAATCACACACTATTGAAATCTTGAAGTTTTGAGATACTGCAAGATTAATTCTCAAGAACAAGAATAAATAAGCATTACATTTGATAGAGTAATCTGAATGCTAAAGGGTTAAAAAAAACAACAAAAAAACTTGCACCCCATATGATTTTTCTCTGTTTACAAAGGTCATTGTCACCAGACTATTGAAACACCTCAATGACCTGTATCAGAGTGAGTCACCAGGTTTCTGTAAGACCTACCGTGCAATAGTTGGAATCAGTAAAAGAATTTAAAATAAAGACTATTCTAATTATAGTCCTGAAATCACTCTCCTTTCAGTACTTTTTACTTGCAAACAATTCATCAACATAAATCATCACTGGAATATATACCATATTGGATGGCATGAAAAATGTATGAACATATTAGATGCACCTCAATTTCAGTGACACATATTGAGAGGAAAATTGTTTTAGAGCCTTAACCCTTTAGCATTCAGATTATTCTCTCAAATGTAATGCTTATTTATTCATATTGTTTTGAATTAATCTTGCATTATCTTCTAGCTTTGGCATTTTGACAATGTGATTGTTTATTTCCAGGATGACATTGTTGGGTAGGTGTGAGAGGCCAGATCTGATTGGTTTGAACATAAAATAGGTAAAATATCTGGACTGTGTATGGCTGGCTTAAATGCTTAAGGGTTAAAACTTGTGGTAAACCCAACATGGCATACAGGACCCAGAGTGGGTGTTTTGAAACTTTTTTTCTTTTTGGAAAGAAGTGCATTTTATATACCATTAAGTACAGTGTATTGATTCGTCAAACAGACACACATGTGTCTATTTTTCATATATTTGCATGATATATGCAATATTTATTGTTTATATATATGATTGACTGATAATTCCAAAAGTTTTTTTTCTCTCTCTGTTTATTTCTTTGTGTTCCTTCCTGTTGAAGAGCATAGGCTCGAAACGTAAAAGACTTTCTCACCTTCCCGAGCATCAAACTAATACACCTGCTTGTTGTTTATACACCTGTCTTCATCTTTTGTTTTTCTGTAAATTTCAATTATATATATATAAAGTCCCACCCATGCCAGTAATGAAGGTGGACATTAAGTGATGAGGATATATATATATCTGTATGTAGAAGAGACATTTTATTTATCCATTGATATACTTGTAGATGATATATAGATATCTAAGGAAAAAGATGTATGAAATTAACCATTGATGGGTTTTTTTTTGTTTTTTTTTTTCAGGCCTTATATGAAATTGTTTTAGGTGTGAAAATATCTGTTGCTGGATTCCCAGGAAAACGAGATGAGCAGTCTTTGATCGTTATGAATCACCGCACTCGGCTGGACTGGTTGTTTGCATATTCTTTTATGTTACGTTGTGGATCTCTTAGGCATTTGAAGATAGTTTTAAAATCTGGCTTAAAAAAAATTCCTGGTGCCGGTAAGTACAGATGATTTGTGTATATTAGGAAATATGCATTAAATAGAGCATTGTTTATAAGAGTGACAAAATGAGGTATATGTATAGATGAATCATTGTTTTGTTTGTATAAAGTGGACCTTTATGATATAAGATATTGCAATTGAAAGGCTGCTTTATATGCAATGAAGAAGTTTGTAATAATATGGACTCAATGTCATTCTTGAAGTATTTGCTAATGGATCAGTAGAAGATGTAGAAATACAAAGTAAGAAAGGGGATAGCTTAAAATATAACAGTATTTACTTTGTGTTTATTTCGACATATGTTAGCACTGATATAAAGTGATCATTGTCAAAAGATTATACATTCTGCTCTGTCAGATATAGTAAATGACAGTTTTTTTTCTTGAAGTCTGTTGAGAAATAACAGTATTGGTATTTTATCAGCAAGTTTATATATTTTCATTTAATCATTAAAGAAATTAATAATTATCTTTGAAAAAATGGCAGGAATGGCAAAAACCTTATAATGCTGGACAGTATACAATACTGATCAGAATTATGAATACAAAGAAGAAATTTAGCATTATTTTAAATATGTTTTGATATAAAATAAAAAGTAGATATTGAAAGTATGTATTTTGATATGTGAATGATGAAATATTTCTTAATTTCATCTCCAGTTTGACATTCCTGGGACCTCAATATTTTATAAATTTACGAAATTTCCATTTAAAAAAAGAACTCAAATTGTTTTCCATAGGAGGGGACTCAGGTTCAGGAAGGTACCAGCATAGTTAAATATTTCTTGGTCCTGTCCTGAAAGCTTCATCTTATTTTTGTCAGACAAATGAACATAAATCATTTGGCATAGCAGGCAGTCTTCATACCAGAAATCATCAAACTGATTGTATGATTCATCACTTTTATGTTATATCTCCATTTACATCTAGCAATGCCATACAAGCACTGATACCTGCAACAGTAAAATGCAGCACTGACATGGTAACAGGTCAGTTGCAGTTTCAAGGTACCCATGGAAAAACGTTCAGGATCATTTATAATTTTGTAGGGACCATAAAAATTGGACTGTATA
>NC_043007.1:73144830-73229830 GCF_006345805.1 Octopus sinensis | reverse complement strand
CATAATAGCTAGACTAAATAGAAAAAATATTAAGTTAGCTAGAAATGGAATAAATAGTAACAACAATAATAATGATAATAATAATAATAACATTAATATAAACAATAATAATATCAATAATATGAATGATAATAATAAAAATGTGGAAAGTGAGGAAATTAGGAAAAAATTAGTAACAAACAACTCTAACTTACATAACAATATAATTATAGATAAGGGAAATAACACTAATGCTAGTAATAGCTCTAGTTATGAAAATAAAAACAGCTTGTTCCTAAATAATACTAATATCGGGAATCACCCCCCCCCCAAGTTGTAATTGTAGAATTAGATCAAAATGTCCGGTATCTGGTCATTGTCTGGTTTAAAATGTAATTTATAAATGTATCTTTATTTCAGATGTTCCATAGACCTAAAGAAACGTTTGAACAATCATTTTTCTTCTTTTAGACTTAAACATAAGGCGGGTTGCACAATGCTGTCTAGTAAAATTTGGGAACTGAAGGAAAAAAATATCGAATTTAACCTAAGATGGGATATAATAAAAAAGGCACAGCCTTATAAAAATAGTAGGGATGGATGTGAACTTTGTTCTATGGAGACATAGGAAATTTTGAAACATAGTAATAATACAAACTTATTGATTAACTGTTCTGAATAAGTCTTTGGGCCGATTTGTTTGACTAAAAACCTTCAAGGAAGTTCTCCAGCATGGCTGCAGTCAACTAACTGTAACAAGTGGTCATTATCAAAAGATTATATATATCTCATACTGCTATTAATTAAAATGAGAAAGACCTTTATATCTCATCTTTCAATAGCAAATCACAATAATAACACTGCCATGTTTCCTTCTCGGTGACAGTGTAAGGAAGTGTACCATTATCGTTTCGCACTTGCTTTTCCACAACATTTCAATATTTTATTAAACACTTTGCAATCTGGAACATTTTATGCGTATCATCCTTAAGTCATGAAACATGTAAAATCTACTTTCTGCTTTTCTCCTTGCTAATTACATCTTATGTTTTACTTTCCTTCTTTGAATTACTTGATAAAGTTCTCTGCTTATTCCTTTCTTTCAGTCTTTCTAGGCCACCCTCTTGAGTTTTGAGGCACCAGCTGCAATATTATTGCAGTTAGTCTAATTTTAAAATTTGATCCTGGTTTCCATGTTTTTGAGATGATAGACGGCTGCAAGTTTACTTTTTCTTGTGGTGAAGTTGTACTTAATCTTGTTTATAAGTAAACTCTCTTCACAGGTGTTCGTCCAGCCAGTGTTTATGATAGCTTTCGAGCTGGCTAGGTGTGATGTTATTGACTTTTTCATGTAATGTGACGGTGTTAAGATGCTTAAATGCCAAGTTGTCATAGTTATCTATTAAACAGATATAAGCGTTAAAAAAAAATTAAATTTTTTTCTTTTAATAGGTTTTTTTTGTTTAGAGTCAGGAATCAGGACCTGAAGAAAGTAAAGGATGGAGTGGAATGTTTTTGTAAGGGGCTGAAATTTTTCCCAGTTGTATTCTTGTAGTGATAGGTCTTATCTCTTCCAGTTACACTTGAATGACATCACACATATATTTTATTCAACACTATCTCATGTGACGTTAATTATTTACACACATTCATCTCAAAAGTGAATAGACTCCATCATTTTTGAAAAATTTATTTCTAGGAACAAGATAATGTCATTTGATGCATTTAGATATTTAAACTAGTGTTTAAAAGGCTTACCTTGTGCACAATACTTTAACAAGTTTGAAGCACCAGGCAGTGTCTGCACAGGTTAAGAAATATAAATCTGCTGTAGTTGATACTGAAATACTATTTTGAAGTTTGTTTTCTTTGCAGGTTCTTTTATTTCCCGAAGGAACAGATTTGACAGAACAAACTGTGAAGAAGAGTAATGACTATGCTGAAAAACACCATTTAGAAAAATATCAATATGTTTTACATCCAAAAACCACTGGATTTGTCTATATTGCTGAACACCTCCGTAAGGGTATGTGTATCTACATCATTTGAAACTTATATTTTTTTATCTGGGAGGGTCGTTGGGGTAGTGTATTCAGACATCTCTTCCTTAGGGTCCTATCAGAAATAAACCTCATTAGATTTTCCAGCTGGATTTCCAAGCATGACCAACTAAAGATTATGGATATTATCCAGCCATCTCAATCCAACCTTGGGTCTGCTGTTGGTTTACTCTACTTGAAGATTCCATATTTTGATTCTTTCCTACAACATTCTAATTACATGTCCATGGTACCAGAGCTAATGTGGAGAAGTAGCAGATCAATCTGAAGAAACTCTGCTGATCTTCAAGTTATGCACCCTGTTAAGTAATATTATTCTAGAGACTCTTTGGAACCCCATTTCGGCTGTTTATGTTTTCTCTTTTAATTTTAATATATCATTTGAAAAATTAAATATAAACTGTCCAATTGTACATTTAACTATTTGAGCTGAATTTTTTTTTTTTTTTTTAACACTTTAGTATTGAAACTGGCTATATCAGGCCCAAATATTTTACCTGTCTTATGCTTCGACTAGCCAGACCCAGCCTCTCACACTTATTCTGTCATTCTTAAAATAAACAATCACATCATCGAAATATCAAAGCTACAAGATAATAGATGATAAGTTCAAAATAATAAATAAATAAGCATTACATTCAACAGAATAATCTGAATACTAAAAAGTATTCAAAGAATTAAAAAGGTAGTTTTCAATCTGAAAGATTAGCTTTAATATCTTAATTTTATTTTTCACTTATTTTATTCATTTGACTCTGGCTATGCTAGGATACCACCTTTAAGAATTTTAGTCAGACTAATCAACGACCATCATCATCATTTAACATCAGTTTTCCATGGATAGTTTAACAGGAGCTGGCCTGCTAGAAAGCTGCCTGGGCTTCATTTGATTGTTTTGGCATGGTTTCTACAACTGGATGTTCTTCCTAATGCCAACCACTTTACAGGATGCTCTTTACATGGCACTGACTCAAGTGCTTGATATGTGATACTGGCACCGATGCTTTATATGTTGCACAAGCATAGGTGCTTTTATGTGGCACCAGCACAGATGCTTTTATGTGGCACCAGCACAGGTGCTCTTATGTGGAACTGGCACAGGTCCTCTTATGTGGCACTGACACAGGTGTTCTTACGTGACTCTGGCACAGGTACCCTAACATGGCACAGGCATGGGTGCTTTTTATGTGGAACCAGCACCGATGCTTTCCTATGTGATAACAGCGCAGGTGCTTTTTATGTGGCACCAGCGTCCATGAGCCCACTAGACAAAGACTGCTAGGCTGAGTGAGGGAGTGGTGGGGCATGGCTGTAAAGGACATGCTTGAATGTATGGATGACTACAATTTTACTTAGCTTGACTTCTCAAGCCCAACAAATTGCCAGAAATCTCACTCCCATAATATTTATTATCTTTTTAAGCTTGGCACTTATTCTGTCAGTCTCTTTTACTGAACTGATAAGTTACAGGGACGTAAACACACTAACACCAGTTGTCAAGTGGTGGTTGAGGACAAAGACACACAGTCATATATATGTATATGATGGGCTTCTTTCAGTTTCTGTGACTAAATCTACTCGCAAGTCTTTGGTCAGTCTGAAGCTATAACAGAAGACACTTGCCCAAAGTACCATGCAGTGGGGCTGACCCGGTATCATGTGGCTGGGAAACAAACTTCTTACCATGCCTGCACCATGATTAGCTTTAGTATTTTTCTTTTATCTTTTACATACTTTGGTCATTAGACTCTGGCCATGCTGTGGCGCCACCTTGAAAAGTTTTCGTCAGACAGATTGAACACAGTGCTTACCTTTTAGGTCTGGTTCTTATTCTGTCAGTCTCTTTTGCTGAACTGCTAGGTTATAGAGACGTAAACAAACCAACACCAGTTGGTTTGTCATGTAGTTGGGGTGGGAAACACAGACACTGTGACACACACACACACTTATGTTTATGAATTTGTGTTGCAAGATTCCTGATGTGAAACCATGTGTTGAAACATATATTGTATTTTGGGATGGTCATTTTTTTCCCCCAAATAAACACACAAACTATGTATTCATTCTTCACTCATTTTGACCTCTTCATTGACACTTTCTGTCTTTGTGTGTGCTCTTGCTCTGCTTATTCCATTCTGAGAATAGAATAAAGGAATGTTGGCCTGCTCGCCTAGCCAGCAGGGTGATGTCATTTCAAAGGTAAAACAATGCAAAGCGCATTGTGGCCAGTTGACCAGTGGTATATAACAATATCTGATTGTCTGGGTGATACCATGACACTGTGAATTTTTGGTTGGAACAACATTTTGAATGCCGTTGCCTCAGCAGTTAATCTGTTTTCTATTTTCTAAAATTGTCATGTCATTGTTAGAAACTTGTGATGACAACAAATAACAGATGTTGTCTGTGTCAAATGTTTATTAGATTAAAATATGGAATATTGATATTTAAATTTAGTCTTTTTCTGTAAAGTAGTCTTTTTCTCTGAAGTACAAAAAAAATTGCAATGTTAATTGAGTTTGTTCATATCCAGTGATCTTAAGATAGAAAACAAGGAGAATATGATATTGCAAACTATTTGTTTAATAGCTATTTAGAACTGAACCTTTTAAATTGGCTATATTCAGCCAAAATATTATAGTTGCTTTATGTTCAAACTGGTCACATTTGCCTCCTTACACCTACCCTACATTGTCATTCTAAAAATAAACTACCACGTCATCATACACTTGAAGCTACAAGATAATTCATGATTAATTCAAAACAATGTGAATAACTAAGCGTTACATTTAACAAAATAATCTGAATGCTAAAGGGTTAACATCTTCAGTTTATTTTAACATTATTGGTTTTAATGATCCTTGCATCATCATTATTTAACGTCAGTCTTCCATGCTGGCATGGGTTTCATGGTTTGACAGGAGCTAGAATGCCAGAGGGCTACAAGCTCCACTGTCTATTTTTGGCATGGTTTTATACGGTTGGATGCCTTTCCTAGCACCAACCACTTAATAGATACAACAAAATGTTATATATATATATATATATCCCTTTCGTTACTATATTTCTGACCAAAATACACCCCTCATGAGTTTCAATTTAATTCTAAAATAATCATGAATTTAGGCTTGTTTCATTAAATAACTGTAACTTTTTTACTTATCAACATTTTAATGTGATATTTGGAACATAATTAAAGGAAGGGTTCTTAATCAATTCTATTGCATAACTTTTGACTCAAAGTGACTTTAATTACAGGTAAATCCAGGTAAATTGAGCAAAAGGTAAAAATATTAAAATTTTAAATTGAGCAAAAGGTAAAAAATAAAAATTTTGTTTAAACATCACTATAGAAAATGAATCATCAGCTAATATTCAAATGGGTATACAACAAAATTTTGATAAAGAAGAATTGTGCACATCAGTTGAATTTAATGCACAACAGGTGTACCATAAAGGTGGAATAAACTGAAATATTGGAATCCACCGTAAGTTTGACCGAACTAAAGAAATCGGTCAAAAAATAATATACGGCCCTGGTTATGGTATGGAAGTGATAAATTCCAGACCACATCGTTCCCTAGGCCATGCTGACTAATATTATTTTCCCTGTATAAAAACTAAATCCACGCAGTACCCAGTAATTTGCTTCACAAATTTCCCAAACTTTGAACCCCGATTTTGGGTTTGTTTACAATCTGCGTAAGTTTGTTTCCACATTGATCGCTTCAAACTAGCATACTGAAAAAAATAAAAGTCTAATGGTTTCACTTCCTAAGAAAGGCTATAGATAAACTTTATCTCCTCAGGAAAATTGCTAATAAAAACATTTAAAAAGTTTTTTTACTTCATTCCGATGTAAAATCGTCTTCGCTGTCACCTTCGCCGCTTTGTTTCTTCGGAAGGCGCTGCTTTCATTTTCGGATAAAAAAATATTCATTATTTTGTACACCACGTGCTTTAGTACCTATTTCATTCTTTTTCTCGATATCTCCCTATTTTCCGTTGACAAAGCTTTAAATTCGGAATCAATGCTTGATAACATGAAACTCCTATCCATTTTCAAAGTTGAAGAAAAATCGATGCCGTAAAACATGTGGAAAAAAATCTCCCAAAATTCACTGAGTTGAGATATCACTTCAAGCAATGTCGGATACTATAACTTAACTATTTACAATGTGAAATCACATGCTTTAACGAATGTACCAACGAGATTTGGGTTCAAATTTACATTTAAATAACAATGGGTTCTAACGGCCGGGTATGGCCGGGTTGGTACTTTGAACCAAAAAATTGTTCGGCCGGCTACGGCCGGGTTAGTAACGAAAGGGATATATATATATATATATATATATATATATATATATATATACTCTTACTCTTTTACTTGTTTCAGTCAGTTGACTGTGGCCATGCTGGAGTACCGCCTTTAGTCGAGCAAATTGACCCCAGGACTTATTCTTTGTAAGCCCAGTACTTATTCTATCGGTCTCTTTTGCCGAACCGCTAAGTGACGGGGACATAAACACACCAGCATCGGTTAAGCAATGCTAGAGGGACAAACACAGACATACAAACATATACATACACATACATATATATATACATATATACTACAGGCTTCTTTCAGTTTCCGTCTACCAAATCCACTCACAAGGCTTTGGTTGGCCCGAGGCTATAGCAGAAGACACTTGCCCAAGATGCCACGCAGTGGGACTGAACCCGGAACCATGTGGTTGGTTAGCAAGCTACTTACCACACAGCCACTCCTGTGCCTATATATATAATATATATATATATATATATATATATATATATATATATATATATATATATATATATATATATATATATATATATATATATATATATTTCTTTACTACCCACAAGGGGCTAAACATAGAGGGGACAAACAAGGACAGACAAAGGGATTAAGTCGATTACATCGACCCAGTGCGAAACTGGTACTTTATTTATCGACCCCGAGAGGATGAAAGGCAAAGTCGACCTCGGCGGAATTTGAACTCAGAACGTAACGACAGACTAAATACGGCTACGCATTTCGCCCGGTGTGCTAACGATTCTGCCCCGCCGTGTTAACATGTACCTCCTTGCAACAATGTAAACTTTCATTTAATCAAAATATCCTTGCCTGAAGAGTAGCCTGTGGTATACACCTTGTTTGGATATTTACCTCTTCTGAAGTTTTGCTTACTATGGAACATGTAGCCTGGATCTTATCAACTCCATTCCATATACAGGGGTTGGACAAAATAATGGAAACACCTTGCATAATAGCATCATAATTTTGAAATATTTATAAAACTGTCAAAAGTTTATTTATTTTCTTATTAGTGTTGCTTAATATGCTTTGCTAAAATTGCTGTTTCTTTTCAGATATCATCACAAAAAGGTAATTAAAATTCATTAAAATGACAGATCTGTCGGGCTTTCAAAGCAGTCAAATTATTGGTGCTCGTATGGCAGGTGCTAGTATAACAAAAACAGCCGAAATGTTTGGTGTATCAAGAAGTACTGTCTTGAAAGTAATGACACAGCCTTTGAGAAAGAGGGAAAAACCTCCTTGTCGAAACAAAGCTCTGGAAGAAAACCAAAACTTTCAGATAGTTTGGACTCTTACGCAAATTGTTAGAAAGGATCACAAAAGTACAGCTCCCAAAATTACTGCAGAGCTTAATGGCCACCTCGAGAAGCCAGTTTCCACAAAAACTGTTTGCCGGGAGCTGCACAAAGCTGGATTTCACAGGAGGGTTGCAATCAGAAAACCACTACTTTCAAAAACAAATGTTGCAAAGTGTTTAGAGTGGAGTAAAAACTTAGAGAATTGGTCCCTAGAGCAGTGGAAGAATGTTATTTTCTCGGACAAGTCCTCATTCACCTTATTTCCGACCACCAGCCAAGTATACGTGTGGAGACAGCCAAAAGAAGCATTTGTCCCAGACTGTCTTCTCCCAACTGTTAAACATGAAGGAGGATTTGTGATGATCTGGGGGGCTGTATCTTGGAAATCTGCTAGCCCAATGGTTTCCCTTCATGACAGAATTAATAGTCAAGACTATTTAAGCATTTTACCCGATCAAATTCATCCTATGGTTGCAGAACTGTTTCCAGAGGGAAACGCAATCTTTCAGGATGATAATGCACCAATTCCCACAGCTAAAATTGTTACTGAATGGCACGAGGAACATTCTAGTGAAGTTGAACATCTTATCTGGCCACCACAGTCCCCAGATCTCAGTATTATTGAAGATTTATGGTGCATTTTAGAAAAACAAGTAAGGAGTTGCTATCATCCATCGTCATCACTACAAGAACTGGAGACTGTTTTAGCTGAAGAATGGACAAAAATTCCTTTGGAAACAATTCAAACTTTGTACGAGTCCACACCTTGTAGAATTCAAGCTGTAATTACTTCCAAAGATGGTCCTACCCCATATTAAAATAGATAGATTTGTTTGAAATTTTACGGTGTTTCTATTATTTTGTCCAACCCATGTATATAAGTGCATGTATGGTTAAGAAGTTTGCTTCTTAATCAAATAGTCTTAGGTTCAGTCCCACTGTGCAGCACCTTGGGATGGTATAACTCCAGGGTGACCAAAGTCTTGTCATTGGATTTTGTAAGCAGAAACTGAAAGAGGCCCAGTGTATATGTGGCTGCATGTTTTTACCACTGTGCTAACATTCCTGTGATGATTGTAAACATGCTTCAATATCATACAAACAATGTTCATTTTCAGTCTTCTAGAGCAAAACATGCCTAACTATGGAGAAATATGAACTTGTTTGGAAACGGGTGAAGGTTGGCAACAGGAAGGGCATCCATCTGACCCATGCAAACATGGAAAAGTGAAATGATGATAAATATTCACTACAGTTATGCAGTTTAATTATTAGTAGTATAGCATAGTCAAACAAGCTGGGTACAATTGTAAATTAAGGAGAAATACTGAAGAACTGATACAGATCGAAGGCTGTATGTTATTGAGTTTACTAATCTGCCTATTTTGAGTAAAACCACATCTAACAAAAGTTATTGTTTAAACCCAAGCCAGCTCTAATTGAGTAGGCCATTAATAAAAGATAGTCCAACTATGGCCATTCAATTTTTTAATATATCTAAAACATCCTTTTTTTAAAGGTAACAGGATGTGAAGTGAAGGAGATTTTGTAGCTATTTCTAGCATCATGAGCAGCTGCATAGAAGCTTCTTATTGGATTACTGTTGTTGCAGCTGTTTTATTTTTTTACATTTCTTTCTCATTTTCACACAAATGCAATTTCCTTCATTGGCAAAGCGATTAAAATATTTGTCTGCTTGAATAAAACAAGCATTGTTTTTATAAACACTATCCTCTGTGTACACTTAACAGATCATTCACCTCTTTTATTATTTTTTTTTTTTTTCATTTACTCTTTCTAGATAACCAAATGGAAGCTATTTGGGACCTTTCAATTGCTTATCCTATTAATATTCCTCAAGATGAAATTGATATCGTCATGGGAAATTTTCCAAAAGAAGTTCACTTTTATGTCCGTACATTTCCAAATGATAAACTCCCTCAAACACACGATGACCTCATACTCTGGTGTAAAGATGCATGGAGCACAAAAGAAAATCTGCTGAAACAATTTTATACAGAGAAATTTTTCTCAGCAGAATTAAAATCAAATCCAAGAGGCCCATATCGAGCACGAAGTGAGTTTTTGGTTCGCTCTATTTTATATGTGTTTTTGATAGGTTGGAGTATTTTGTTACTTTTTATGCTCTACTGTTTTTATTGTTCATCATTTGTTCGCTGGTACTGTCTGTTCATCAGTATCTTCTATACTGTGATAACTACATCATATTTTGGAGTGGACATTTTGCAAACAAAAATACTTGATTGGCACAAAGAAAAGAAATGCTAATTAGTTACACTGTCAATTTGATTAGATCAACACTGCTGCCTTTTTTTTTATCCTTGCATATTTTTCTTCATCTTTTTTTTTTTTTTTTAATAAATAGAAGATGAAGAAATATCATGCTTTCGTGACTGCTCTTATTTACCTTTGTATAAAATTTATCAATTCAAATGTTACAAAAGTTTACTTAGGAAGTATATTTATTCAAGAGACTTCATATTCTTTCCTTTGATCCAATAATATATACAATATGTTGTTTTATAGTAATAAAAAAATAAAGTCATTTATAAAATATAATTACTTAATTCATATTTGGATTTGTTTTGTTACTGATTCAAGTTTAAAATCTGTTTTCTTTTGCATTGTAAAACTCCTTAATTGTATTCCGTTTTGTTTTACTTTGTTTTGTTCCAAATGTTTATTGCTGTTGCTGAATTCTCTAATTTGTTGTTCTCCAACACCAATAACATAAAGATAAGCTGTTGTTGTATGGAGAGCAATGCTTCCCAGAACTCATACTACAATATAATATCTAGCCAACCTCCACTATCCCAACCAGATTGCAACTTCAAAATACCACTTGGATTCAAAATCAAAATCAAAATTCAAATCAAAATTGAGGCAAGTGAAAATCAAAATCGAAATCGATCAACATCAATGGAAATTGTAGCTGTGATACCAGTGCCAGTGGCACGTAAGAGAACTATCCGAACGTGGCCGTTACCAGCGCTGCCCCGACAGGCCTCTGTGCCGGTGGCACGTAAAAAGCATCATCCGATTGTGGCCGTTGCCAGCCTCGTCTGGCTCCCGTGCCGGTGGCACGTAAAAACCACCATCCGATCATGGCTGTTTGCCAGCCTCATCTGGCACCTGTGCAGGTGGCTCGTAAAAAGCACCCACTACACTCACAGAGTGGTTGGCGTTAGGAAGGGCATCCAGCTGTAGAAACACTGCCAGATCAGACTGGGCCTGGTGCAACCTTCTGGTTTCCCAGACCCCAGTTGAACCGTCCAACCCATGCTAGCATGGAAAACAGACGTTAAATGATGATGATGATGATGGTTATCATGTCTCTCTAAGGCAACAGTTTATAGAGCAAGCATAATATCTACAGATGATATCAAGCAGATTCATTGCAAACAACTTTAAGATTAGATTCAATCAACACATTCATTCATTCAAGGGATTGAGAATTCTAACATTTTATTGCAATATATCTAGAAATTAATGAATAGTAAAATTTAAAATGTTCCCTAAACCTGGAATAACAAAGATAGAGCAACTTCATACTCCCACAATGCAAGGTGTGACCTACATATATTTAATAAATATCTATCTCACATAATGACGTAGACTCTTGAAAAGAAGATACAAGATCCTATCTTTGTTCCAACTGGATTTCTTCCTAATCTAGAGTAGTTCTCTTAGCCATAAATTATTTAACTGTTCTTTTACTAGGATTATGTATTTATCTTGAATACACTTGAACAGTTGCAAATGGCAAGAAACACTAAAGAATGACAATAAATCATTAACTGTAGATCAAAATGAATAAATTCTACTCCAATGTATTGAGAACCAGTTCTTGCTTTTGTAAATCTAAACACACAAGCATCATCATCCTCTTTTAATGTCCACCTTCCGTTCTTGTATGGGTTGGAGTTTGACAAGATTCACCAGGCTGGGGGACTACATCAAACACCACTGTCTACTTTGACATAATTTCTATGGCTGAATGCCCTTTTTGATGCCAACCACATTTTTTACAGAGTGTACTGGGTATTTTTTAAGTGGCACCAGTATTAATGAGCTTGCCATGTATCTTGCAAGACTAAGCTCTTCAACTGAGCAGGGAGAGAGAGTGAGAAAGACAGCTATATGCTAGGTGATAGCGGTTAAAGTATGAGAGAAGGGTCTCGGATAGGTTTCTTGCCATAGAAAAGACACATGGCTTCTATCATTATGTAAGAGTGAGTGGGGTGGCTGGGGTAGAGGTGGAAAGAGAAAGTCAGCCATCCTTACTAACTACAAAACTTATAACTAACAACAACTGCAAAACCAGCACATATAAGCTGCAATAGATGCCTCTATTCATTATATAACCTGTAAGATCTCATTTTTTTTATTTTTTACAAACTAAACCAACTTTGTGAAATCTTCTTTTCTACCATATCTCAACCATTATTTGGAAAGGGGCCCTGGCATGGAAAAAGCCTCAACATTTTCTGCCAGTTTTGCATCTAACTTCATGTGACAGTGTGTGGCCTAGTGGTTGCGGTGTTGCTCTTTTGATCGTGGTTTCAATTCTCAAACTGGGTGGAGTGTTATGTTCTTGAGCAAAACACTTCATTTCACTCAGTCCAGTCTGCTCTAAATGAGTAAACCTACAACAGACTGAGGTCTCATTCTCAAGGGAAATGTTGGGACATCAGTCACTTATATGCCATGCAAACCAGGTTATCAGCTCTCTGAGTTGACAGTAATCACCAGGATACTTACTTTGCATCTAATTCTACACTACATATAGCAGGTAAATCTCCTCCCAAACTATCCCTTTTGACTCCACTAAGCAAACATATATACCAAGTGCAAAAGTCTCCTCTAGTCACTTTCCTTTGTTTTCCAGTTGGAGTATCTATGTATCTACTCTACAGCAAGACAATTATCTCCTCTATACCTTAAATGGCACTAAGCCACACACCCTCGATACTACTCTTCCACCTTCCCAGTTGAGAGATCCTTGTTTTGCAAGGTACTTGGTAATCCTGTTGGTGCTGGTGCTATTTAAAAATCCCCCAGTACACTCTCGGAGTGGTTGGTGTTTCAGAATGGCATCAAGCTGTAGAAACAATGCCAAAATGGATGATAGAACCAGGTGCAACTTCTGTCAAACCGTCCAACCCAACCCAGCGTGGAAACCATTAAATGATGGTGATGACATCCAACTTATTGTTTTGAATGCTGTACACCAGTCGTTCTCAGCCAGGGTCCATATAAGATTTTGGCAGGGCCCACACAACAAAATAGTAAATTGGGGATCTACAGTAGTATTTTAAGGGCCCCTGAATAAATTTTGATTTAGATGTATGTATTGTAAGAAACAAATGTTTCTTTCTCAAGTGTTTTACGCAGGAGTGGATGTGTGGTAAGTAGCTTGCTAACCAACCACATGGTTCCGGGTTCAGTCCCACTGCGTGGCATCTTGGGCAAGTGTCTTCTGCTATAGCCCCGGGCCGACCAAAGCCTTGTGAGTGGATTTGGTAGACGGAAACTGAAAGAAGCCTGTCGTATATATATGTATATATATATATATATATGTATGTGTGTGTGTTTCTGTGTCTGTGTTTGTTCCCCTAGCATTGCTTGACAACCGATGCTGGTGTGTTTACGTCCCCGTCACTTAGCAGTTCGGCAAAAAAAGACCGATAGAATAAGTACTGGGCTTACAAAAAAAAAAGAATAAGTCCCGGGGTTGATTTGCTCGACTAGAGGCGGTGCTCCAGCATGGCCACAGTCAAATGACTGAAACAAGTAAAAGAGTAAAGAGAGAGAGAGTTCAGCCTACACAAGTTAATGTTTGAGAAACAAAATAGGAATTTTGAAAAAAAGTTTCTATAAGACTAGTTTTTAAACATCGAATGGCTATGGGGTCCACCAGAACAAAATAGTAATCAAAGGGGCTCATAGATGAAAAAAATGGTTGAGAAACCCTGCTGTAAACTGTGGTTATTATCGTGAGAAATCATCTTGTGTAGACATTAAATGCTAACAAAGCACAGATTATAACAGTAGACGCAATTTCATCAACACTAGCAGATGGGGCTGTTGTATCACATAATTTCAGTGTAATTTGTGCTTCATCACCAACAGACATTTGGTGGTAGGTAGCCTGTTGCTGATAAAATTGCAATTTACACTGAAATCACTTGATACAACAGTCCCATTTGCCAGTGTTGATGAAATTTTCGTCTGCCAATATAATGTCTTTATTATATAGTTTTTAACACTTAGTGACAGTACAGATGTAAAATAATGGTACTAATAATGCCCTGCCATATGTGGGGTCTTGTTTTGCTAATTATTTAGTAACCTCACAGGTGCTGGAGCCACATAAAAAGCATTCATGACAATGTATAAAGTGATATATGTTAAGAAGGGCATCCTGCTGTAGAAACCACAAAGCAGACATTGGAGCTGGGTGCAGTCTTGTGACTCTCTTGTCAAATCACCTAATCTATGCCAGCATGGAAAATAGAGAGGTTAAGTGGTGATGATGATGAATAATGTGTTTTAGTAAATTTTGAAGAGCTTAAATTATAAGTACAGAGTGCCTACAAACATGAAATTTTAGTAGGTTCTTAACTGATATTTAAACACTGCCATCATCATACACAAGTGGAGCATTTATAGAAGAGCCAATCCTGCCTGCCTTAAGTGGCCAACATCTGATGTTATAAAGATAAAATAGAGTAAAATAGCACAAACAATAATTTGAGATGGAATTGTACATCCTCTTAGTATAATTAGTTATGTAGTAATGCAATAAATGATAGATATGTCATTTGAGTCCAACCATGGAACAGATGCTTGCCTATCCCAAAATGGTACTTATGTCTAATATCATTCTAATAAACTGAAGGCTACAATTATACATTTCAGTCCCTGAAATTTTGTATAAAGGCACATCTTTTCAAGAAGAAAAAAAAACGTAGGCCATGTGTAACTAATCTGATACCTGCTATAAACTTGGGAAAGATCAAGCCTTGGTGTTAGTTTACATTAAAAATATTAATAGTTAATTCATAAAAACACAACAGTTTGAACAATTTATTTTATTATTTATATAAATGCATAACAATAGGTATGTTTAACAAATTAAATGTTTTTTTTTAGACAATTTTTAAAACAAATAAGAAAACAATCAAGAAATGCAATGTTTTTAACAACAAAAGATATTTCTCAGTGTCTTTTGTTTTTTTTTTTTAGGTCTTTTTCTTTTTCCCAAAGCAAAAATATATTTTTATAAGAAAATATACAATGGTTTATGAAAAAGGAGTATTAAGAAATTGGACTGTGTAATTAGTAAATATCACATTCTATGTTTGTCTGATAAGATGAATTGTTTGATTAAAATGATCTAGCACCAAATAGCAAGGATTCAAGTTTAATCAACACAAAACTTCAGAGTTGAGATTTTAATGAAGGAATAGTAAAACATGAGATTCTCATTTTTTTTAAAAGTTATTAGAAATATAAGTTTCAAATGGAACCAAAACTGACTCCTAAATTCAGCTCATTTGAATATGTTTTATTTATTATATTTGTACAAGACAGGCATATCTCTCACCAGAATAGGTTGAATCAAATCTAGTACAGAATTAGTACCTATTTCATTGACCCTTGAAGAAAAGCAAGGTTGATCTCAAAGGGGATTTCAGCTTAGAATACACAAGGCACCTAAGGTCACCACTACAGCCTCTGTTACTTAAGTGTCTTCAGTTTTTTCTGTAAATTTTCCATAACCCTTAAAGGTTTATTGGGTGATGAATGAAGCCTGCAGAGTGTGTCCATCTAAATTTCATTGACAACAGTTGGATATTACAAGTGTAGTGGATAATTGTGGTGAAATCTTGAAACCAGGAACTTGCTCCTTTTTTTCACTACAACAATGCCATTTGATATCTTTAACCCTTTAGCATTCAGATTATTCTGTCAAATGTAGTGTTTATTTATTCACATTGTTATGAATTGATCATGTATTATTTTGAGATTTTGATGATGTGATTGTTTACTGTTGGAATGACATTGGAGTGTAGGTATGAGAGGTCGGATGTAGCTGACTTGAACACAAAGCAGGTAGAATATTTGGGGCCAGATATGGCTGGTTTAAACACAACAGTAATAGAAAAATGAAATGTTCACTCCTAGTACTATATACTTCACACACATCTGAAAGAAGAATCAAGATTTCAAGACTGTCATGCCCCTAACATAACATTTCAACAGTGGCAGTTAAGGCTAGCTGTCTTACAGTAAACTGCAAAGTAAATCTAACCCATAATAGTAGTATCATTCAGTTACATAAAACTGAAAGGAAACATTGCTTGTAGATTGTCTTAAACATTTAGTATACTACTGTTTTCAATATTGTTTATGTTAAAAAAGTTCAATAGATTTCCTTCATCATTTTTCTTTTGTAATGTGTGGAGCAATTCACTTACACTGCAGCTGTTAATTGAACAATCTATATTAAAGTTATTGTTATTCTTTTTCGTACTTTTTCTATCTTTGCTGTATAAAGAGGAGATCAAATTTTCAGGAATGGGGTCACCATATTTTTCTGAAAACCAATTTTTATTGCATCTTTCATATTCTGCAGCATTGCTGATGGCATTCAGTAATGCTTGCTTTTTAAAAAATCCTCGAAATCTTATTGAAACATCAACCATACTTTTAACCATGTCAAATAAATTTCTTGGTATAGAAAAATTTCCATTTTGTGAAGGATAATGCTTAAACACTGGACTGTCAGGAGTGTGGTCAAATTTCAAGCTTATTATTTTATGGCAGTCTTTTTCAAGGTTTAATTCATCAATCAATATGAATGTTTGATTGGTCAGGTTACTTGAATGTTCTTCCGTAAAAAATTTTTCATAATCTTTTCCTTCAGCCCAAGCCTTCTGTCTCTCAGCCAATGCAGTAGAATTTATAAGAAGAACAATATCATATACATCAAAGACACATTTACCAAATTTTTTGGCATGGTGAACAATCACTCCAAAATCTTCCAAATATTTAATTAACTGTTGCACAGCCTTATCATGCAAAAAATGATCATTGAGGCACAATAACATGGCATATTTCTTTGGAAGCTTTTTGGAACCTGTAAAGATGAAAGAGAGAGAAAATAAATTGAATTGTTACAATTTCACTAAAAAAAATATGCTTAACCCTTGAAAAATTGCAAAATATTGTGGGGAAAAAGTGTACGAAGAGGGAAACAGAAAATAAATATGACTAAATATAGGTGTAGGAGTGGCTGTGTGGTAAGTAGCTTGCTTACCAACCACATGGTTCCAGGTTCAGTCCCACTGCGTGGCACCTTGGGCAAGTGTCTTCTACTATAGCCTCGGGCCGACCAAAGCCTTGTGAGTGGATTTGGTAGACGGAAACTGAAAGAAGCCTGTCGTATATATATATATATATGTGTGTGTGTGTCTGTCCCCCCCAACATCACTTGACAACCGATGCTGGTGTGTTTATGTCCCTGTTACTTAGCAGTTCGGCAAAAGAGACTGATAGAATAAGTACAAGGCTTACAAAGAGTAAGTCCTGGGGTCGCTTTGCTCAACTAAAGGCGGGGCTCCAGCATGGTCGCAGTCAAATGACTGGAACCAGTAAAAAGAGTAAGAATAAAGAGTAAATATGTTTCAATAGAAATTTTGAAGGTGAAAAAAGGAAATTGGAAACTATAAACAAATGGTGCTAGAAATAACCTAAGTACTATTGACCTGTTAGTCAATGGTTGGTAAATTTTGATGCCTCAGTATCTCATTAGTGAAGTGAATATAATGTTAACTGTTCAGTACATGTTGCATTGCAGGATTGCAAATGATGTGTATGTTAGTAATTTTACTAGAGTTGTCTGTGTAGTTAAGGCTTCAAAAGTACGTTTACTTATTATATAAGAGTAGACAGCAGCAGTTTAGTGTGGAAGTACTACCAAATCTGTCTTGATCTTAAACTGGTCAATTTAAAATGGCAAACTACATCTGCTGTAATCTGTGGCAACTTTATGACTATGAACACACTTTCCGAAAGTTCTTGTGAAGTATAACCAGAACT
Source organism: Octopus sinensis (assembly GCF_006345805.1). NCBI lineage: Eukaryota > Metazoa > Mollusca > Cephalopoda > Octopoda > Octopodidae > Octopus > Octopus sinensis. Next base: position 73,212,020 of record NC_043007.1, on the reverse strand, counting down.
GATTACTTTCATATACATAGAAGCAGTTACCAAAACCTAGCCTCAGTAGCACATGTTCTCAAACCGAAATTACATAAAAGAAGACTTGCACAGCCCTGTACAACAATGACAAGCAAAATTATGAAGCTCTTCACACCTTTAAAAAGTCAGTTCAAAACTGGATGTGATCCCAGCACACATGTCCAAACCATTCTGCTCCTCTAAATTAGCAAGACAGGCCCATCCACTATACTTGCTGCTTCTCTTTTCTTTACCCCTGATATGTCTAACCTCCTTCTAATCTTGTGCAAAACATTTTACTAAATCCCTTTTTCACAAACTGCATCCCTCTGAAACTCCTTCCTGACTTATATTTTTTTCTCCGCCTATCAAGGGAATTCCCACAAAAGTTAACATCATCAACCTCACCAGCATAGATAGGCCTGAAAGTCTATAAGCACATCCTCTCTTTCATTGACTAAGAAATATATTAGATCATCCCATAAGTAATGTTCAAACAAAGCATTAGAAGGAACGATCACTAAATTTCAGATTTTCTCAAAATTCATTTGTCCTAAATAATAATAATATGCTAATACCTACACTTGTGGTGTGTGTCACACTTAGTTGAAAGGAAGAGGTAAAAAGAGAGATAACGTGTTAAATGCAGGAGGATGGGTGAGAGGCAAGGAGATATAGAGGAGGGAGAGATTTAGAGAGATAGATTGAGTGAAGGAAGGGAGTGGATAGAGAATAATAGTGGAAGAGAATGAAACTGTTCTCATTTCGTCATAGAGAAAATGCAGGAAAACTTTTCGTTTTGGATAACATATGATAAAGCCATTGAAAATATGGAAACTGTAAGAAGAAATATTGCCCATTTATCTATCTATCTATCTATCTGACTGTTATATTAACTTCATCAGTTAAAAGCATAAAATATCTTTTTAAATATGTTTATAAAGGACATAACTGTTCAGTGATGGAATTTATTTCAGACCAACAAAATGCCACTGAAGGTGGAGAAATAAGACTGCGTCAACAGTATGAGGAAATAAAACAATTCTTGTCCTGCAGATATGTTTCCGCTCCTGAAGCAATGTGGTGCCTCTCCAACTATCCTATGCATAGCCAATCTCGTACAGTGTACCATCTAGCTGTACATCTTCCAGGTGAACAGAAAGTGTATTATCGACAGGGAGAGCAACAAGGAGCAGTTAATAGAGCTTGAGTATGTGACACAACATTAACTTCTTGGTTCAAATCAAACCAAAATGATATAAATTCATGCCCTTTTCTGTATTGCAAAATTCCTGATCACTACGTATTCAATAAAAACACATGTTCAACACACAGACAACGAGCATGCAATATTCTTTTCTACTCTAGGCACAAAGCCCGAAATTTGGGGGGGGGGAGGGGGTCAGTCGATTAGATCAACCCCAGTTGTGCCAGGTTGTGGCCCTAATACCACTCGGTGTCAGACCAATCTGCCTTGGGTGGCCCTACCAGGAACCAAAGTTCTCAACGGCATAGCTCTAACATTACTCGTTGCCAGCGTCCCCACCACGGTGTGGAGGGGATGGACTTTGGACTACAGGTGGTAATAGTTAAACAAAAAATCTTCAATGCTCACACCACCTGGGGATGTGGGAGTGAGCAATGTGCATGTATATGAAGTGTCCAATTTAAAAAATATCAAATTATATTGCATAAAAATTTACGATCATCAGTAGTATAACATAAAAATAAAAAAATTATTTAATAGTTAAATATGGTTACTATTTAAAGATGCTTACATTTTTTGTATTCTGTAGAATTTCCCAAGGTCCTGCTTATACATAATTATTTGATAGTTATTAAATGAAATCACTATTTACAGATGCTTGCATTTTTTATGTTTTCCGTGAAATTTTCACAGGTTCAGCTAGTTTACATAATTATTATTATCATTAATGACCTTCCAATGGTTTGTAAATTCACTTGAATACTAAATTCTGCATCATTTTCAATCAAAAGCTATCTTTTGTGGTTTTTGTGCTAATAAAAGGAACCAAAGTCTAACAAGATTTCAAAATAACACTGCTAACATTACGAATACTTGTTGAAATATCAAAAAAGTACTTGTGGCTTTTAAACAAAACATAAAACAATGATATTATACCATAGAAACATATTTTCAACTTACTTTTACATAAGACACATTTCATAATGACTAAAATCGAAATAATTGCAGCTATAACAATAATTGCAACAGTAATATTTTTAATCATGTCTGGTTCTGGAGTTGGATTTCTCGGACATATATCTGAAAGACAAAACACAATTTCTAAATAGTTATATTTCATATAATTACCATTTCATTTTGAAATTTTTACTTTTAGTCTGAGATTTTAATGGTTAACACGTAAAGCGTGATGGGCTATAATCATGGCCCAGATAGATGCATTTAATTTATGGGCATTTGTTGGGGTCTAATGTCACTCAAACACTCCGATAATCCCCCCCCCCCCAGAATGCAAGAGGACTAACAGTTCAACTAATGATTTTTCAGATGATGTAAAACTTGCCACCATTACTCTTTTACTTGTTTCAGTCATTTGACTGCGGCCATGCTGGAGCACCGCCTTTAATCGAGCAACTCGACCTCGGACTTATTCTTTTGTAAGCCCAGTACTTATTCTATCGGTCTCTTTTTGCCGAACCGCTAAGTAACGGGGACATAAACACACCAGCATTGGTTGTCAAGCAATGCTAAGGGGACAAACACACACACGCATATATATATATATATACATATATACGACGGGCTTCTTTCAGTTTCCGTCTACCAAATCTACTCACAAGGCTTTGGTCGGCCCGAGGCTATAGTAGAAGACACTTGCCCAAGGTGCCACACAGTGGGACTGAACCTGGAACCATGTGGTTGGTAAACAAGCTACTTACCACACAGCCACTCCTGCGCCTACCATTGTATACTAAGAAGATATTTTAACTATTTAAAAAAATTTTTATGTGTGCATGGTCATCTCATTTTCATAAAACGTGCTCAGCAGTCCATGCTATGTAAGTGCAAATCTCAGTGCTTTATGAGTTAAAACCCCACTAAAACTGTCTTGTTATAAACATCCTACAGAAGAAATCAGAAGAGAAAAATACTTCCCAACATCTAATAAGTGTATTTCTCTAATGACTATTAATAAAACTGTTCCTGGAAAATTACCCAAGACTATTGATGGAAAAGTAATCGTGAATCAAACAGTTCCAGAACACTTATATCTATTTCTATTACTGCTATGAATATACGACTCCATAGATATATAAATTAAGTGATTTGGTATAGAGGCAACAACAGTAGCATGATATGCTCAAAGATTGTCTATTCCTTCTACTAATTATAACATTTAACAACAAGGCTGTCACTATAACTGTTATTGGTTTGTAGCTGAGTCTGTTATTCAGAAGCAACAGAAATTTCAAAATTTTATCAATAGCAAAATTTAAAATCAAAAAATAACAACCACTCAATTATGAATGAACTTTCTTTAGAAATCTTGTAGACCAAACATATCTAAAGCCTTTAAATATACAAGGTGACTTGTATCAACAATAATACTGGATTGGTGTTATACAGTATTGGTCACAATATTCTTCCAATACTTTCCTGCTTGTACACATCTTTTCCATCTTGGCTCAAATCAAGACTTTTTTTAAGGAGTGGGGGGGGGGGCAGATTTTAAATTTTCTTTATTTCCTTGTTGTTTGAAAGTGCCAACAAGGAGTAGAGATAGAGAAAAATTTTAAATCTGCATACGAGTAATTTATTAGATTTGATTTCACATGACATAATTTCTATTAGAGGTAGGACTTTTCCCACAAGTAATATTCCCAAGTTTTCCTGCAATCAAGATAAACTGAAGCATCTAAAAATCAACATCCAGTCTAAAGATAGAGGAACCAGTTGTTATAAATTTGATATGAAGATCCGACTCAGTGGTGAGAGCGTGAAGCTCACAATCACAAGGTGGTGAGTTCGATTCCCAGAATGGGCTATGTGTTGTGTTCTTGAGCAAGATACTCTATTTCATGTTCACTCAGCTGTAGAAATGAGTGCCAAGCTGTATCAGCCTTTGTCTTATCTTTGAATAACATTGGTGGCATGGCGAGGGGGGGGGGGCTAGTATACATGAGTGACTGCTGGTCTTCCATAAAATATCTTGCCCAGACTTGTGCCTCAGAGGGTAACTTTCTATGTGCAATCCCATGGTCATTCATTTTACTTTTAATTCACCCCTAGAAACCAGATAGTTAGTCCTTAAATAATGCAAAATCTATGGCAGATTCTGATAACTGAAATGTAGGAGCTGTTTTGGAATTGGTTACTAATATTACAAAATCAATCAACTTTATTAATCCTAAACCATTAAATGCAAAATATTTTTCAAAAATCTACAAACCAGTAAATTCTATTTTATGTGTACTTGTGACATCACATAATTTGCATGTGTTTCCCTTGGTGCCACAAAGACAGTTATTTTCATCAATTGAATAGGGTTTAAGCTAGAAAAAGAAATTTTGAAAATATTGTGAGTTCATCTAACTGAAAGTTTCTAAAATTATACATTCTTTATAGCAGAAGCATTCAAATTACTTTATCAAATGTATAATCCTTATTTATTCACATTGTTTTGAATTAATGCTGCATTATCTCAGTGATAAAACTTTTCAAACAAGACGATTTCTAGCAGATACAACACTCAATCATTTTTTTCTCTTTTTTTTTTCTGTTGGTCACAGTGACTTGATTACATGAATAAGTCATTCTGTTGTGTTTTTTCATTGAGCTGATAGAAAATATAGTCACAAACAAAATGTATCTCATAGGAAAAAAACAGAAAAGAGAGGAAGATCGTTAAAAAATGCAAGTCAGAAATAGGACTCAAATTGTAGGATATTGAGCTGACAGACATTCTATTTTCTGAACGAGTCACTATAATAGTAACAAGTGATTCAGTACAGTTTCTTTTGGTCTTTTATTATGTAATTCTCTCTTACATAGCATAAGCTATGCTAAAATTGTATTGCATTAGCACAACAATATATATGATCTAAGAATATATTATTTAATTTTTGTCAAGTCAATCTAATTAGGAAACTTTTCTTTCATTTACCATAGTTTTGCCTTTGAATGCATCATCATCATCATCATTTAACGTCCGCTTTCCATGCTAGCAGGGGTTGGATGATTTGACTGAGGTCTAGCGAACCAGATGGCTGCACCAGACTCCAATCTGATCCGGCAGAGTTTCTCCAGCTGGATGCCCTTCCTAACGCCAACCACTCCAAGAGTGTAGTGGGTGCTTTTACGTGCCACAGGCATGAGGGCCAGTCAGTCAGTCAGACATGTTTTTTTAAATTTCTTGTTATTAAGATAATCATTTCACAAACATCAGGAGTTTGTGGATAGGAATTTTATTCTGGTCTCTGTTGTATTAAATAATTGAGATAAATCTAGAAAATGGAGAAGTCACTTTTTTACATAGCTTCCCCAGATCTGATGGTTATTACAGCTATTATGAACTCAAGCCTGTACAATATATGTCCAGAGATACAATGAAATGCATACAGTAAGTGTTAAACCATGTCCCATGAACTGGTTATCTATTACCTTCCTTCTTCAGTCAGATTTATAGCAGTAAACAACAGTCACTGTCATTTTGGGTAATGACCAAAAGAGAAGGATCACAAATACGAGAGACTGAAATGGAGTCCCTCTGAATGATCTCTGGAGTAACATTACTTGAGAGGGTGCATAGTTCATAGATGAGGGAGTCTCTCCAGATTGAGCTGCTACATTTCTACATTGAGAGATCACAGCTCTGATACTACAGACATAATTAGAATTTTACAGAAAAGGATTGTAAACCAGATTCTTCAAGCCAAACCAACTGGCAGGAGACTCAAGAGTAGACCAAGAACAAGGTGAATAACATCCATAGTCCCAGTTGGTCATGCTTGGGAACCTAGCTGGAAAGTTTAATGACAGTTGTTTCTGATAGGACTTCTCCCCATGACTCTCCCAGAGAATAGTGAGCAGAGAAAACGGATAGATTGAACAAGTCATTACAAATCACACTAAAATGCTAAAAAAACATTTGTTCTTTTGTAAGTTTCTCTAGCAAAAAGAACTGTGTGCCTTTAAAACCATACAAAATAAAAATAAAATTAGTTTACCATTACAACATATTTTCCAGAAACATCAACTTCGAAAGTAACAGATGGCTAGAAAATAAAAATGTAAAGTGTTATGGTTTAATTTAGCAAGGAATATCATCAACATTATCGTTTAACGTCTGTTTTTCCATGCTGGCATGGGTTGGATGGTTTTACCAAGATCTGGAGAGCCAGCGGCTGCACCAGGCTCCTATCTGATCTGGCAATGTTTCTACAGCTGGATGCTCTTCCTAACGCCAACCACTCCGTGAGTGTAGTGGGTACTTTTTACATGCCACCAGCACAGGAGCCAATCAGGCATACACGCACACATATATATATATACATATATACGACGGGCTTCTTTCAGTTTCTGACTACCAAATCCACTCACAAGGCTTTGGTCGGCCTGAGGCTAGAGTAGAAGTCACTTGCCCAAGGTGCCACGCAGTGGGACTGAACCCGGAACCATATGGTTGGTAAGCAAGCTACTTACCATACAGCCACTCCTGCGTACTCTTAACATAGTTCTTAGAGAGATTCAGCATGTGACATGGCTGGCCCTTTGAAATACAGGTACTACTGATTTTTACCAGCTGAGTGAACTGGAGCAATGTGAAAATAAAGTGTCTTGCTCAAAGACGCAATATGCCACCAAGAATTGAACTTACAACCTTATCATGAGCTGAATACCCTAACCACTAAGCCACAAGTCTTCAGGCAACTATACAACTACAAATATCAAATGCTTTATCATCATCATCATTTAACGTCCGCTTTCCATGCTGGCATGGGTTGGACGGTTCAACTGGGGTCTGGAAAGCCAGAAGGCTGCACCAGGCCCAGTCTGATCTGGCAGTGTTTCTACAGCTGGATGCCCTTCCTAATGCCAACCACTCCATGAGTGTAGTGGGTGCTTTTTACGTGCCACCGGCACAGGTGTCAGACGAGGCTGGTAGATGGCCACGAACGGATGGTGCTTTTTACGTGCCACCGGCACGGGGACCAGAGGAAGCTGGCAACGGCCATGGTCAGATGGTGCTTTGGCTGTTGCCAGCTTCGTCTGGTCTTAATATTAACTGAAAATAAAGTAAATTAAAATATAACTCACCTCTTCAATTTTATTTATGATTTTATAATGAATAACTACATTATTTTTCTTAAGAGAAATATTATAGTTTTCAAAATTGAAACTTTCTGGAGCTTTTGTGAAGTTTACTTCAATGTTATGCAAAGGATAGCTGTATGTGATTGTCATTGGACTTTGCCAAGAACCACGATCCTTGCCTGAAATATAAAAAAAAAAAAGGGTTAAAGTAGCATGTATAGGTGCAGGAGTGGCTGTGTGGTAAGTAGCTTGCTAACCAACCACATGGTTCCGGGTTCAGTCCCACTGCATGGCATCTTGGGCAAGTGTCTTCTGCTATAGCCTCTGGCCGACCAAAGCCTTGTGAGTAGATTTGGTAGACGGAAACTGAAAGAAGCCTGTCATATATATGTATATATATATACATATGTATGTGTGTGCATATGTCTGTGTGTCTGTGTTTGTCCCTCTAGCATTGCTTGACAACCGATGCTGGTGTGTTTACGTCCCCGTCACTTAGCGGTTCGGCAAAAGAGACCGATAGAATAAGTACTGGGCTTACAAAGAATAAGTCCCGGGGTTGATTTGCTCGACTAAAGGTGGTGCTCCAGCATGGCCGCAGTCAAATGACTGAAACAAGTAAAAGAGTATTTGGGAATACAAATGTAACAAACTATTCATTAGAAGTATTGTATGTACCAGTGAATAAGACATGCTTTTTGTTTTACTTTCAGATGTATCAAAATATGCCCTGCATCTAAATGTGGTTGTATTACAGGTAGGAGACCAAGCATCATAGACTAGGGAGCTGTTTGGCACAATAATTGTGACTAATAATGAAACAATGAAAACAAGCCAAAATATCACAGTCTGTTAGCACAAACTTATGAATAATTACTTATAGTATGTTGGCAGCTATATCAAGCGATCATATTTTTTTAAACCTCCTTCAACAGACACAACCTAGACCTGATATATGTCTTACATTATTTAATGACTTATTTTTATAAAACTTTTTTTTTAATTGTCTAAACGAAAAATTCTAGAAAGGTGAAAGGAATGTTAATAAACATTCATCTACCTATCAGCTATTTGCAATGAGTTGATGACAACAAAACTATTGTGGCAGTGCACCATACTAATGATCAATTGTAGAAACACACAATACATTACAGCCAGAAATCATCATCATCATCATCGTCATTTAGCGTCCGTTTTCCATGCTAGCATGGGTTGGACGGTTCTACTGGGGTCTGTGAAGCCAGAAGGCTTCATCAGGCCCAGTCAAATCTGGCAGTGTTTCTACGGCTGGATGCCCTTCCTAACGCCAACCACTCCGTGAGTGTAATATGAGTTTATATCCTACGTGGCAATTCTCTTGAACAAAATATGAATAACTATATAGCTGATATGAAAGAAGATAAAGTGCAAATTCAGTACTTCTATGACAGTTTACTTATGATAAACTAGCTGGTGTACCTGGTAATTCTCGGGGGTAAAGATGTTTTATTGAAACGCCTTACTACTCTGATATAAGAAAGCAATTTCATTATAACTGCCACAAAAGGTGTATTTTTGTATTTTCTATCATGAAAAAGTACAAAAAACTGTCAGCTGGAGGAGGGAGAGATTGCTGGAGGTTGGTGAGAGAGGTTATATAAATAAATGAATGAAGTGTTTGAAGAAAGTACAATAATGACGTACACGCTCACTGATGGTCATTCTCAGTAACTACCTTTAGCTTACAGAGTTCTTGTTTTTATAACTATCAAAAAGCAGCCAGAAGGATAGATATATTTTTGATAACAAATGATTTCGTTGGAGGTCCGTTATCTCCATTCCAGCCAGTGGTGGCCTAGAAGAGGTTAGAAGGTTCAAGCGGCAAAGACATTATTCTGCTTAGCGAAGGCAACTGGGAAATGTATAAATGCTGTCATTCACAGAAAAACTATTGTTTTACATTGAGAAAAGCACTGTTGAAGTTTTAAGTGAAATTTGGCAATTGGGGATTTTGGTCAGCAGCCCTCAAGTTGTCCCATAAGAACCTCCAGTTGTCCTCTATGTTATATGTTTTTATAACTCCCTCTTTCTCATCAAATGCTTCATGTAAAAACATCTCTGAATTTCTGACCATTCAGAGGATCCTTAAACTTCCAGATATTTCTTTTTCAGATTGGTTGTCTTCTTGGCAATATATCATCATCATCATCATTTAGCATCCACTTTCCATGCTAGCATGGGTTGGACGGTTCAACTGGGGTCTGGGAAGCCAGAAGGCTGCACCAGGCCCAGTCTGATCTGGCAATGTTTCTACGGCTGGATGCCCTTGCTAACGCCAACCACTCCGTGAGTGTAGTGGGTGCTTTTTACGTGCCACCGGCACAGGTGCCAGATGAGGCTGGCAAACGGCCACGATCGGATGGTGTTATTACGTGCCACCGGCACTGGTGTCACAGCTACAATTCCCATTGATGTTGATCGATTTTGATTTTGATTTTGATATATATATATGACATGTTAAGGTCATCTCTACAGCTTTACATAGAAATTATAGCCAGCACTGATTTTGTTACAATGTTTCATATTCAAGATGCCAGATGTAAACAATGAGATCGAGAATGAAAAAAGAGATAATAGGCATATATAACATATTTCGGGAGTTTTTGCTCCTTCATCAGCACCCATCTAACACATTAACCATCCATGAACTCATTGCTTAAATAGCCACTACATATAGCAGTGTAACGTTACTGGATATACTTTATACACATACATGTATGTGTGTGTGTGTATATATATATATAATATATATATATATATATATATATATATATATATATATACATATATATATATATATATACACACACACATGTATATATACATGTATGTATACATATATATACACATGCACATGCAAAATAAGGGGTGTCTATTTACTTTTGAGATGTCTGTGTGTGTATATATGTGCACACACAAGTGCAGGTGTATGGTTAAGAAGCCTACAGCTTGCTTCCCAACCAATTAGTTCAGGGTTCAGTCCCACTGTACAGCCACACAAGGCAAATGTCTTCTACTATAACCCCAGATCAACCAAAACCTGGTGAGTAGATTTGGTTGACAGAGACTAAAAGAAGCACATTGTATGTCTTCATCATCATCATTATTATTATTTACTGTTCATTTTCCATGCTGGCATGGTATTCTTTGTTTACAAGTCTTCATGAAATCATGTCCTGCCATGGAGGAAAGATTACCTTTTTGAAAACAGTGAGGGTTGGAGACAGGCAGAGCATCTGGTTGTAGAAAATTTACCTTAACAAATTTTGTCCAACCTATGCAAGCATGGAACAGTGGACATTAAAATGATGATTATATGATATGACACTTTATTTCACATTGCTCCAGTTCACTCAGCTGTAGAATTGAGTTGTGATGTCACTGGTGCCAAGCTGTATCAGTCTTTGCCTTTCCCTTGGATAACATCAGTGGCATGGAGAGGGGAGGCTGGTATGCATGGGTGACTGCTGGTCTTCCATAAACAACCTTGCTTGAACTTGTGCCTTGGGGGGTAACATTCTAAGTGCAACCCCATGGTCATTCATGACCCAAGGGGGTCTTTATCCTTTATATATACATACATATATATATATATATCATCATCATCATCATCATCGTTTAGCATCCGCTTTCCATGCTGGCATGGGTTGGATGGTGCAACTGGAGTCTGGGAAGCCAGAAGACTGCACCAGGCCCAGTCTGATCTGGCAATGTTTCTACAGCTGGATGCCCTTCCTAATGCCAACCACTCCATAAGTGTAGTGGGTGCTTTTTACATGCCACCGGCGCAGGTGCCAGACGAGGCTGGCAAACGGCCATGATCGGATGGTGCATTTTACGTGCCACACACACACACATATATATATATATATTATATCTATACACACACACATATAGTGTGTGTTTGTTTGTTTGCATAGTTGTAGAACCAGTTCAGTACCACTGGTAAAACCATTGGCTATGAAAAGGTCAGGTATCTAGGTTATTGATAAGAGACAATGTGAAGAACTTGAGTAAGTTCAGCTGTACATCTGATTGAAAATATGGTTGCCAAGCTGGTTGCTATTCTGTATGACTATATCTAGGCTATCAGTAAAAGGACTGATTGATTTTATACCTGGGAGTCTATCATTTGTTTTGTCCGTTGTGACCATGTCTACCATGCTTACTCCCACAGATACTGGCTATTGCTACCTTCACTGTGTTGACTGTCACACTGCAATGTAGTATTGTCTTTGGGTTGTGCCAACTAAATCTGCCACTCTAGATTGGGTTGCATGTCCAATTCCAGATGGTTAAGTTCTTCAATGATGGCACTTTCAAATGTTAATGCATAATAATATATAGTCATTAACCAGTTTGAAAGGGAATGCAGTAGGCATGATTGTTGACAAATATATGTATTAAGATGACTGGTCAGAAAGATGATGACATAAGCATGTCAGTTGATACTAGTTTGTCTACGTGAATGAACAGGCTGGTGCATTAGTTGATTAGTCTAAAAAATGATGACATAGGCATATCTGTTGATGCCAGCCTGTCCAGGGCATTGTACTTTAGTCTACCAAAGCAAGATGTAAATTTGAGAATTTACATTCATATTGTTGCTACACCCTGAATATAACAAGGTCAGACTCTTGCTACAATCATTTCAGAGAAATTTGTTCTCAAAATAGAACTCCTTAGCATTCAGATTACTCCGTTAAATGTAATACTTCTTAATTCACATTGTTTTGAATTAATCAGGTATTAACTTGTAGCTTTAAGATATCGATGATGTTATTGTTTATGTTTTGAATGACATTGTAGGGCTGGTGTGAGATGCTGGATCTGGCTGATTTAAACATAAAACAAGGTAGAATATTTGGGTTGGATAAGATCAGTTTAAATGCTAAAGAGTTAACAATGAACTATGTTAATACTTTCATTACAATTTTACTGACAAATTTACCACTGCTGACAAAAAGAAATCTTTACCCTCAGAGTGAAAGGCAGATTGTATGATGCTGGTGTTAAAACTGCAATGCTGCATGGTAGTGTGACATGGGCCTTGAATGCAGAGTACTTAGGAAGACTAAAAAGAAATGAAGTGAGTATGCTCCGCTGGACATGCAACATTAGTATGCATGAAAGAATCAGTACAAAGGTACTGAGAGAAAAACTGGTCATTAGAGGAATTAGTTGTTGTGTGCAAGAAATAAGACTGCTAGTGTGGACAAATAATGCATATGGATGAGAACGGTTGTATTTAGAAGCACTGTTCACTTAATGTGGCTGGAACCTGAGGAAGAGGAAGACCCAGGAAGATGGGATGAAATGGTGAAGGCTGACCTCTGGACACCACTGAGCCTGATAGAGGAGATGACAAAGGGCTGGGATATCTGGTGATATGAGGTTGTTGAAAAGACTCAACCTCTTCAGTGAAGCCAAGTTCTAGAAGTGCTTTTTATTGTACTCTCCACCCACCTTATATAACTCATCCCCACCTCTCATGCATTAGGCCTACCTCTTCTCCCTGACCCCTGGCTCCTGCAGATTACCATTCATGTCATCCACACAATCAATTCTATCATCTTTACTATTCATGCTACTTGCCTCTCCAACCACTCTTTTCGCCATCCTCTATCTCCCCCCCAACTCATAGCTCCTTGCTCATCCACCCTTCAACCATACCCATTTTGGCAATCTGCCTCCACTCCCACTAACCCTTCATTCATCTTCCAATACAATCTTGCAAATTGATTCAACTTACCTTGTACATTGTGAGGTCATCTAAGCACCTCATTGCTATTATCTTTTGCAATTCCTAATGTTCATTTTCTCTCTCTTCCCCTATTAGGTATGTGTAGCCTAACAGATCCCCTACATGAACCTGCACTGTACCCCTTTCCCATAGTCCAATCCATCATCCACTAATATAAAGCTGTTAATATGATTAATTCAAAACAATGTAAATAAGCATTACATTTGATAGAATAATCTGAATGCTGAAGGGTTATAGACCTCTCTCTCTCTCTCTTTTTAATAGTAACAAGTAAGGCTTCCATAAAATCAGATCTACTAGAGATTTACTTTATGTCACTCGCCTTTAAGAAAATTACTGAAAGCTGTGTTACACTCAACATCATAAAATCAGTTGACAATGTGTGCAATATTAATCTGACAAAACTGTACTTCAAGATGCCCCAATGGTTGGCTCTGCCCATCACAACTGTCTTCCTCTACAGCAATAATCTATTGACTATCACTCTAGCTATGCCCACCACTATGTATATGATACAACCGTTTATTCCTCAACAATGTTCCATACCAAAGCTTCATCCATAGGTAACACTAAGAAATTCAGGCAGACGTTTATTTCTTATCTTGTTAGTCTACTGTTAAGGTTTCAAGAAAGAAGTATAGCTCTGCACCAGCCCAAGCAGGACCTTGAAGTTGTGGCAAGTAGTACCACATGCCCATTGCAAAACCTTCACAACTAAGTGTACTATCACGTCAACTTAAAATAGATTTGATTAATAATTAATGAAATGCTGGATGTAGAAATGGTTACAACCACATAAAATAGCTTAACTCCTATTTACGTTGAATATTCAGTATTACAATGTTTACTTATGCTTAGTGACATCTTGTCCATCTTTATGTTCTGTGATCAAATTCCATCAAGGTTGACTTTGACTTTCAACGTTTTGGGGTTCATAAAATAAGTACCAGTTGAGCACTGGAATCAATGTAATTGATTAACTCCAACCCCCAAAACTGCTGGCCTTGTGCCAAAATTTGAAACCAATATTTGGTTGAGGTTAAGGTGGTGAGCTGGCAGAATTATTAGCATGCCAGATAAAATGCTTAGCAGCATTTCATCTGCTTTTACATTCTGAGTTCAAATTCCACTGAGGTCGACTTTGCCTTTTCATCCTTTCAAGGTTGCGAAAATAAGTACCAGTTGAGTACTTGGGTTGATGTAATCAACTTAACCCCATCTCCCGAATTTGCTGGCTTAGCCTACATTTAAACCCAATATTATAAAGTTAACTTACCTTTGTCAGGGTGGGGCACAAGCAGAATCTGGCGCTGCACATTTTCGCTGCAATTACTTTTGGGCAAAGAATATAGTTCTAATCCCCAGACAGCTGGACAAATACGTTTCAGTTCTAAGCTAAACAGTTCCTGCCACAAGAACGAAAAAAGTTATTGAAATGTGAATTAAATATTAACACATTCAAAATACAGTTTTGTTTATTACATATGTACTGGTGATTCGAAACTGAACCTCCAGGTAACCGGTCATGCATCATGATCAAACCACAGTAGTTCCACATGATCTATTAAGCAACGAATCAGCATCAAGTCATTGCACAAGTCAATCTTCTAGAATCTTCTTGTATCCTATAAAAAAGCCACTTTTAGCAGTAATTGCAGAATGCTGAAACACCCATGTGTTGTGTCTCCACTCTCGCAACACTTAACCACCTGGTTAAGACAGATGTCTGATAGTCAACAAGATTTTTTGTTACCACAAATATAGCACACTTATTTCTAGTTATGTTGGGCCAGCCACAGATTGCTGTAGCAATAAGCTTACCATAAACTCCATGCAGTATGTTTCTCCCAATATGTAATTATTGCTGTTATTGTTTGTAAAAGACTAACACCATTAAAATTCTATGTGCAATAATAAAATCTGTTAATTGTTCATGGACAAACCAAAGTGTTGATGATAGGCTCTTAAATATTAACTTTTACTGGTGTCTAATTTTTTTATCAGCTTAATCACACATGATATTAGCAAATATTGTATTTTTGTTCATAGAAGCTTTGTAGAAATGTAATATTTGAATTGTAATCATAAACAAAATTTTAGTTTACAGAGTCGTCAGTTACTTCTTCACACAGCCCAAGAAATACATTTTCATTCATCAACTCAACAAACCATCATCTCAGAACAGCCAACAACACTCCAAGTTGCAATACATATAATAATTAATGTTTTCAGCTCCTAGTCAAGACTTATTACCAACTGCATATGGTGAAGACTACTTTACTGAAGGCGGCATCATAATAAACACAATCAATACAGGTTTCGAAGTCCAGTTTTTTTCTCTGTAAACTAAAATTTTGTTTATGATTACAATTCAAATATTATATTTCTACAAAGCTTCTATGAACAAAAATACAATATTTGCTAAAATATTAGACACCAGTAAAAGTTAATATTTAAGAGCCTATCAGCAACACTTTGGTCTGTCCATAACCAAGACACTTAGTGACTAAATCCCTTTAAAAGGCTACCATAAGGTGATCCAATTCTCTGCAGTAAGGAGTTGTACTATAAAATTGTGAGCTTGCAGCACTTGGAAATGTTACTAGTGATAAGCTGGTGCCATATCAAGGTGAAAATATGTTTCTCACTTGGTTAATGCAACAAAAACTAGAGGTAAGTTCAGGCTTAATGGATTGTTAAAACCTATAACAAAGTAATCGTTAATTGTTATATAATTATAATAAAACAACCGTTAAACTTGCTGAAACATTATCTCTCAGGCTAAAAAAGAGAATAATAATAAAGGTCTAAAATATACATACAGTTTTGTATTTTTCAATTTGACTCATATGTGAATGGCTTGTTATTTAAATGAGATAATTATTTCTAAAGATGGAGTGAGATATGACAGAGTACCTAGAGTTAAAGGTACCTAGTTTAGAGAGCAGCTTTCGCTATTAACAAAGATTTCTCTTTCTATACAGTTGATTATATGATCCTTATCATGGAGTTATTATATTGTATGGTAATGAAACATTTGCATAAAAATTAGTAGAAATGAAAAAATTAAAAAGGAATCAACTAAGTTCAATTTGTTGAATGTGAGCTTCAAATAAGTTGTATATAGTATAGACATATGATGTTGTGTGATAAAGTAACTTTGAGAGTGATAGTGGATACATGCACAAACATGAAGGAGACTGATAAAACTCATGAAAAAGGCAGTGTAGAATTTAGTTTAGTCCTTTCAAACAAAAGAATCCTTCAAACAAGTGAGAATCTTTCAAACATGTGAGAATCTTGGAAAGATACTATAGTACAGATCTATGTTAGCATGGAAAATCAGACATTAATGCAATTATGATGTCAATCATCATCATTATCATTTAACGTTCGCTTTCCATGCTAGCATGGGTTGGACGATTTGACTGAGGTCTGGCGAACCAGACTCCAATCTGATCTGGCAGAGTTTCTACAGCTGGGTGCCCTTCCTAACGCCAACCACTCCGAGGGTGTAGTGGGTGCTTTTGTCCAATGCAATCCCATGTCCAGGATAGTCATACTGATCAGTACTGACAGCGAATTAACAAACAACAGTTGCGGGTTTCTCCATCATTATCCTGCATTCAAATTGAAACAAAATGATCATACAAAAGCCAAAAACAATGATATTCTTGCTGAAACATTATCTCTCACGCTAAAAAAGAGAATAATAATAAAGGTCTAAAATATACATACATTTTTGTATTTTTCAATTTGACTTATACTGGGGTATGTAAATACTCGAAGGTAGTTAGTTTTTTTCGGATCACATATACCATAAAGTACAGTCAGATTTAAGAGAAAGCCCTGCAAATGCTTGATTGCTGTAAGAATAAATAAAAAGTAAAATATATTAATGAGAGGTTAGCGTCTACATTGAAAAGAACAACTGTAAAATTCAATTTTGGAGGGAATGCTTAAGAAAATTTGAAATCTATGCAAGACGATAAAATACCATATCCATTGTGACTATCATTTGTTCAATTTGCTCGGCTGTTGAAACTGAAGTTAATTATATTTTTTTAAGTTCAAATGCAAATAAAATTTTAGTGACCTATCCAACTGATTTTAAATAATCCCAGTTTTCAGTTATAAAGCAGTGACTTGGGTTGCTAAAGTTTAAGAAAAGATCGTGTTTAGTTGAACAGGAATAGCATGTATAACAACCAGGTATACAAATGTTGCATGGAATCAGAAGACAATTAAGGAATTAAAATTTCTGTAGCGCCAAATTTTGTAAAATATGTAACCAAAACTGAAGATTATGAGCCTCTTAGATGGTTTACTTAAGTGAATGGCTTGTTATTTAAATGAGATAATTATTTCTAAAGATGGAGTGAGATATGACAGAGTACCTAGAGTTAAAGGTACCTAGTTTAGAGAGCAGCTTTCGCTATTAACAAAGATTTCTCTTTCTATACAGTTGATTATATGATCCTTATCATGGAGTTATTATATTGTATGGTAATGAAACATTTGCATAAAAATTAGTAGAAATGAAAAAATTAAAGAGGAATCAACTAAGTTCAATTTGTTGAATGTGAGCTTCAAATAAGTTGAACATAGTATAGACATATGATGTTGTGTGATAAAGTAACTTTGAGAGTGATAGTGGATATATGCACAAACATGAAGGGGACTGATAAAACTCATGAAAAAGGCAGTGTAGAATTTAGTTTAGTCCTTTCAAACAAAAGAATCCTTCAAACAAGTGAGAATCTTTCAAACATGTGAGAATCTTGGAAAGATACTATAGTACAGATCTATGTTAGCATGGAAAATCAGACATTAATGCAATTATGATCATCATTTAACGTCCGCTTTCCATGCTAGCATGGGTTGGACGATTTGACTGAGGTATGGCGAACCAGACTCCAATCTGATCTGGCAGAGTTTCTACAGCTGGGTGCCCTTCCTAACGCCAACCACTCCGAGAGTGTAGTGGGTGCTTTTGTCCAATGCAATCCCATGTCCAGGATAGTCATACTGATCAGTACTGACAGCGAATTAACGAACAACAGTTGCGGGTTTCTCCATCATTATCCTGCATTCAAATTGAAACAAGATGATCATACAAAAGCCAAAAACAATGATATTCTTTTCTACTCTGGGCACAAGACCTGAAATTTTGCGGGAGGGAGCCGGTCAATTAGATTTACCCGAGTACACGGCGGGTACCTAATTTATCGCCCCCAAAAGGATGAAAGGCAAATTCTACCTCAGCAGAATTTCAACTCAGAACGTAAAGACAGGCGAAATACCACTAAACATTTCGCCCAGCATGCTCATATTTCTGCCAGCTCACCACTTTACAAAAACAATGATATTGAATGATCAATGATGATAAAAAAATATTTAGACTTATAAACCATACGAAAAAATATTTAAGGATCCAGCAATTCTTTCCATGCAAAGTAAACATATTCTTCAACATTTAAAAATCTATTTCTTATAATATAAACCCTAATGTTTTAAGACTTGAATGTAAGGAATAAATTTGGCACCATGAACAAGTGGAAGATTTAAAGAAAGAAGTTCCAAACTGGTTGTTATTAAAGTGAAAAGTAGACATCTTTGGTGTGTAATTTTGGATCTTTTCGGTTTGAACGGCAGTTTTTAACATAATTTCTAGGTAACTAAAAAATTTTAAACTTCGTATACTGGTAGAATGTGTTTATAAAACATCTTTTTCTCTTGGCTTTATTGAGAAAATTTTATAGTTTGTAAGATATTTGTTGTTTTTTTCTTCAATTTCTGCAATTTTGACCAATCAATGACATCCATTGAGGTAAAAAACATTCTGTGCCGTATGAATATGTCCTCATTTAAGAAACAGATTGGGTTTATTTACATTTGCAAAGAGAAAAAGATACCCTTCCCCCCACCTCTAACCCTAACCCTAACCCTAAAACAGATTGAAATGCAATAGATCGATACTAGGGTCATAATTATGGGTGACAATTTCATATGACACCGCTAGAAAAAACTGCCATTCAAACCGAAAAGATCCGTAATTTCAAAAGTGGAATAATGTGAGTCATAAAAAACAGCAAATAGAACAGATTCAAAAGAAAGTTATATTTGTTACAAGTTTAGAGGTAACAGATACAAAGTACAATACAATGTTAATTTTCAGTAAAGGAATATGGCTCTCTACTGAATGTAACCTACTCGACACATATATTTAAAAGTGGATTATCCTGTATATGGGTACAGTACTTAAGGGTTGGATGTACTGAGTTTCTGTAGGAAACTACTCATTATTCTGAGCTGAAAATTCAACATAAAAATTGCATTGTTTATAATGTCTTTACTATGGAGCTAACAATAAATATATTAGAGAGACCTTTAAATAATCAACATTTTTTAGCGTGTTGGATGTGTAGAAAAAAATGAAGATTGTTTTACCATAACAATTAAAATTTATTAGAAAGGATGGTGTGATCACAACTTTTACATGTTGTAAGAAATCAAATGTCCTCATGTCTTGGGTCTCTGAATGAGCAGCTTAGACACTAGAGAAGATTGTGAAAGTAACAGAAATGTGTGTGCAGTAGAAAATATATCCAGTTCCTGGATGGCACTTACCGTAATAAATTTGTAGCAGGCATCATTATAGCAACGATAAGAAATCAGTTTAGGCAGATATCATAAGATTGACACTAAACGCACATGGTTCGTGGAACTAGGCACAAGTGAGATAGTGTTCCTTGTGTGTACCAAATTGGCAAAAAAGAGGGAGAAAGCGCCAAACGTTGGAATATATAGGTATCGGCTGTCACCTCACCTGGTGGCCTATATCATTGAAGGGATGTAATTCAGTTACCTTCACTCTGCTACAATTTCAATTATCTTCCAAACAAGATCTGCCAATTAATTAGCTTGTCTATCTATTATGGAAGGTCAACTAATTATCATTTCTATTTTTAAAATTATCCTTTAATAAATAAACAAAGCAGATTTTACACATGCATGTAACAAAATTCAAGATATAAAAATTCTAGATATAAAAATAAAAGAATATATGTACTTGAAGGGTCTGCATTCCAGGTAAATGTTATGTTTTTATTATCAAAGAACTTTGTTTGTAGGTTTTCTGGTCTAGCTGGCATTTCATTGGTATTGTCTGATGAAATACTTTCATTGTTGGCGGAACAAGCTAAAATATAAAATTATATGTATTATTTCTATTTTAGCTATATATATTAAAAAAATGAATAGAAATGGCTTTTCTGATAATTTTTACACTTGAATAATTAGATGTTTATAAGCTATAAGGTGTTTACAGACTCTGTTAGCTCTGTTTCTCACTTACAAACATATACACATGTATGTGTGTATGTTTGTAATTAAACACACTCTATTTAAACAGTGAATAAAAAACTCTAGAATATTGGTTTGAAAATTGCCTATAAGTAAGAAAATCATATCAAAGTCATCTTTTGTAAACACCTAATAACTCATAAACATCTAATTACACTGGTTTACAAATTTTTTTTTTGCTCTGAGGTAACGATGTGAATAGGTATTTTTCACTAATTTTGATGTAGTGAATTCAGTTTTCTGAACAGTTTTGCTATATCACCTCTATTTTTTTTTTTTTTTGCTTTATATATCCCATTTTAATTATACTGCATATAAATTCAAAATATAATGTGTTTATTTCAACTGTTACAAAAGCATATTACAGGAAAAAAAAAACGGCATAGATACAGAACTAAATTACTTGGATAATACAAAACACACATATCATAGTCTAGCAGAGTTTTTTGGCTGATTGTGTGTACTTTGCCTCAGTGATGACATGCAAGAGCATCCACCAAAAGTCCCCCGTCATGCTGGGGTTCCATTTGCCATGGTAGTTACTCTCCATCTCAGTAATATCTTGGTGGAACATTTCTCCATGCTCTTCCCCCACTGCTCCGAGCTTCGGAGGAAAGAAGTTGGGATGGGAGTGGAAAAAGTGAATTTTGAGCGACATTTGACATCCTATGTCATCATAGGACTGTAACAACTTCTCGAGACACTCTTGGTAATCTAGTACTTATGTGTTACCAAGGAAACCATGGCAAACTAAGTTAAATGCTTCTTGTGCTCTCAGTTCCTTTAAGGTAAGAAGCTGCTCAAAGTCCTTATCCGTCAGCAACTCTCAGATCTGAGGTCTGATGAAGATGCCCTCCTTGAGTTTAACAAAACTCAGAGAAAATTAGGCTAAAACAACTATTTTTATGTTTGCCTCAATTTCTCTGTAAACCAGTGTTATTAACCCTTTCATTACCAACCCGGCCAAAGCCGGCTCTGGCTCTGTAGTACAAATGTCTTGTTTCCATAAGTTTTGCATTAAAATATACCACCAAACCTTAGTCGCAATTTATGTTCCTAACACTTGTTTAATGGTAAACTAAGTTATTTTACTAAATTCTTTGTTATATTTAAAATAATTGAAAGGAACACAGAGCATCTCAAAATAAATATAGTAACGAAAGGGTTAAAGTGGAAAACTTAGCAAAAAAATCATTGCTATTTGTATTTCTTTTTAAAAATATAACACTATACAAAGGACTTTCTATTTTTTCACTCTACGATATATATATATATATATATATATATATATATATATACAAAGAGAAAGAGAGAGAGATAAAAAAAAACATTGATTAGAGAACAAACATTAAATTCGAGTCAATGAACCTTTTTGACAGATTTTTGAGGGTAGAAAAAAAAATTTTTTTTTACTCGATTGATATTTCTAATTAGGTTTTTAGTCACCTGGCACTCTTTAATAATTCATTTGGGTTGCTTATTTTTAGTCAAGGCCATTCTATATATATGCATTTTTATTTGCATATATATTTTCTTTTATATATTGAAGGCCATGGTAATGTTTCTACATGATGAAATGTATGGAAGTGTGGTGAGTTTGATGTTTGTGCTCTAATCAATGTGTTTTTTTGATTTCTGTCTAAATTTCATTTGAGCACTTCTTTTTTGCAGTCATATAAACCCTTTTGTCTCCATAAAAAGAGGCAAAAATTATTTCTTGTCATATGTATATATATGTATATATATATATAATATATATATATATATATATATATATATATATATATATGTATATATATGTATATATATATATATAATATATATATATATATATATGTATATATATATATATATATATATATATTTATAGAGAGAGAGAGAGAGAGAGAGAGAGATAGACAGGTAGGTAGGTAGGTAGACAGGTAGGTAGGCAGGTAGGTAGATAGATAGAGTGGATTTGGTAGATGGAAACTGAAAGAAGCCCATCGTATATATGTATATATATGTGTGTGTATATGTTTGTGTGTCTGTCCCCCCAACATCGCTTGACAACCGATGCAGGTGTTTACGTCCCCGTAACTTAGCGGTTCAGCAAAAGAGACCGATAGAATAAGTACTAGGCTTACAAAGAATAAGTTCTGGGATCAATTTGCTCTACTAAAGGCAATGCTCCAGCATGGCCACAGTCAAATGACTGAAACAAGTAAAAGGGTAAACATATATATATAAATATATATATATATATAAATCAAATATATATATATATATATATATACATACATATATATACATACATATATATATATACATATACATACATATATATATATACATTCGTTCCATGCTTGTTTTTACGTTTTCGTTCTCATTGAGTTCTGCGTCTATTTGTGGTGTCCTGTACTCACGTATATATATTTATATATGCATGTATATATACATGTAGATGTAGGTACGTACATATATGTATGTATGTATGCATATATTTTATTTATTACACTATTGTATGACTGAGCGCCTTCGCGTCGATTCGATTCGATTCGTTCCGTTTCGTTTCTTCTTCTTCTCCCAGTACAGTTTTTATATATAATTATGACATGAAACCCTATACCTCTTTGCTTAACCTTCCCTTCTCTCCCTTTCTCTCTCTCTCACTCCTCCTCATCTCTCTCACAGCCGGCCACATACTTCCTTTTTGCATGCGGCCTTCTAACTGTAAACACACGGTTTTCTTGTGCTCCTTGAATCTCTCCTCGTCTAGGCAAAAAAGGCCCTCTTTGGTTGTTTTCTTGTGTGTTTTTATTTCTTGTATTGTATTTTTTTGTAATTGTATTTTTATTTTGTATTTATTTTGTATTTTATTTTGTATTTTATTTTGTAATTTTATTTGTATCGTTTTTACATCCTGTTTGTGTCACATTTTGTTCTTTCCTTGTTTTTACCCCTCTGCGAAGTAATTTCCTTTAATTTCTTCGCAGGAAGGGCTAGTTCGACGAGTCGTGTTCTGTCCTCACCTTCGAAACACACTGGAGTTGAACTAGCGACAGCTGATGAAGGGGATTTTTCCTTGTGTAGTTTGTCTAGTACTCTGTTTTTTCTTTGTAAAAAAGAGGTTCGTTCCATGCTTGTTTTTACGTTTTCGTTCTCATTGAGTTCTGCGTCTATTTGTGGTGTCCTGTACTCACGTATATATACATGTAGATGTAGGTACGTACATATATGTATGTATGTATGCATATATTTTATTTATTACACTATTGTATGACTGAGTGCCTTCGCGTCAATTCGATTCGTTCCGTTTCGTTTCTTCTTCTTCTCCCAGTACAGTTTTTATATATATATATATAAATACATATATATATATATATATATATATACATACACACACACACACACACACACATATATATATTTATATATATATCATGATGATGATGATGATGATGATATATATATAATTATGTGCCACCGGTACAGGTGCCAGACGAGGATCGTGGCCGTTGCCAACCTCACCTGGCACTGTGCCAGTGGCACGTAAAAAGCACCCACTACACTCATGGAGTGGTTGGCATTAGGAAGGGCATCCAGCTGTAGAAACTCTGCCAGATCAGACTGGAGCCTGGTGCAGCCTCCTGGCTTCCCAGACCCGGTCGAACCGTTTATTTGATCAGGGCTCAAACTGGAACTAATAAACATTCATGTGTGTTTGTGTGTGTGTGTGTGTGTGTGTGAGAGTGTGCGTGTGTGTGTGCGTGTATGTGTGTACATAGATGTGTGTACAGAAGATTATTATGCAAATTATTTAAGATATTAGATGCAAATATATTTTTAAAGAAAATAAAATGAATGTTTAATAAAATAAAATAAAGAAACTGTCAAAGATGTTCTACTTACTTCTATTGGAGAAATTACAACCAAAACTCTGTTGTTAAAGAAAAGAAGAAAAACAAGGGAAATTTTAATGAAGACCATGAAAAACAGCAGACAAGTGTTATACCTAATAATAATTATTGTTTCAAATTTTTCTCACGAGGGCAGCTTGGGGGAGGTGGGGATGAGTCAATTACATTGACCCCCAGTATTCAACTGGTACCTATTTTACCAACCCAGAAAGGATGAAAGGCAAAGGATGTTCCGCAAAGACCGCATTAATCGCCATGGAGGGGGTGTGATGATTTATGTTCGATCAAATCTATCAGCAATTCCCTGTGATGATTTGAACCAATCTCAGCAGGAAGTATTTTTCTGCAATATACACATGACCATGTCAACACTTCTGCTCGGAGTCGTTTACCGTCCCCCAATTATCGTCAAGACGCACAGCTTTTTGATATTCTCAGAACTGCTGCCATGAAAACAGCCGCGTATGTGTATATTGCAGGCGACTTCAATTTCCCTGAGATTGACTGGGAGGCCTTCCGTTGGCCGCAAAGTGCAGACGATTTCCTTGAACTGGTGCTGAATTCAAATTGGTCCCAAGTTGTTACCTCCCCGACAAGGGGTAACAACACTTTGGATCTGCTACTTACCACTTCTCCTGAAACAATCACTTGTGTCACTACTGAAGAACCTTTAGGTGACTCTGATCATTCCATGATCATGGCTGACTTGTCTCTGATTGGTTGTAACAAAAAACACAACCATCTTCAGACTGCCCGCTTTGATTGGAATAAAGCAGACTGGAGCTCTTATTGTACTAAACTGCAACGCCCAAACTGGCTCGAATTTTATGCCTCTGGAGATGTGGACACTATACTCCAGAACATTCTGAGTTCAATATGAGCGGCATGTGCAGCATCAGTACCACGCAAGCACAAAAACCCCCCCAATAGTGCAATTTAGGAGACAGCATGCAGTCCAACTTGCCAGGAAAGAACACCGTAATGCTGAACAGGAATACAAATTGCACAAATCAGAGAGCAACAGGAAAAAGCGCAATAGGTCAGCCAACCACCTCAAGCAGGGGACAGAAAAGGCAGTGCTTGAATTTGAACAACGCATTGCAGCTAACCCTGACAGCAAAGTGTTCTGGAAGTATGTGCACTCAAAGCAGAGACCCCACTCTCCAGTTGGTCCCCTTCGCAATCCCCACACAGGACAGATTACTGGCAATCCTGAAGAATGTGCAGAAATCATTGCTGGATGCTATGCCGGCATCTTTACTGTCGAAGGCCAAAATGTTCCATCTTCATCACCACTGACATCAGACTCTATATCTACTATGCAATTTACACCAGCATTGCTACAACGCCACCTTAAGAATAAACACAACTATGCCTCTCCTGTTCTCGATGGTGTTACATACCTACTTCTCAAACGCGGTGGGTACTTTCTTCTAAGCCAACTTTATCTATTCTTCCAATTCTGTCTTGACAATGGTGTTACTCCAGAACAGTGGAAGACTGCCAGTGTTATCCCTCTGTTCAAAAAAGGCGACCGCACATCGCCTGTCAACTATCACCCCATTAGTCTTACTAGCTGCATCACCAAACTGATGGAATCCTGTATCAGAGAAACCCTCTGGAACTTCTGAAAGTCGGATTTATTCCTAACTCCAGCTGCTGTAATCAACTCATCGAGTTTCTTGAGGACGTTACCTAAATCACTGATCGCGGATCCTGGGTGGATGTTGTTTACCTGGACTTTGCTAAGGTTTTTAACTCTGTGCCACACAAAAGACTTATGGTGAAGCTTTCTGCGTTGGGCGTAAGAGACAAACTCTATAACTGGTTGAAGTCCTTTATTTTCGGTCGAAAAGAGGTTGTCACAGTTCTAGGACAGCACTCTTCGCCCTATGAGATGACATCTGGTGTACCTCAGGGATGTGTTCTTGGCCCCCTTTTATTTGTTGCATATGTTAATGACATAGATGCCAACTTAAAGAATGCCACAGTGCTGAAATATGGAGGTGACATCAAGCTATACCTCAAAATAAAGAGGTCAGATCCTGTACACTATAGATCTCTATTGCAAGCAGACCTGGACACAATGCAGCAGTGGATCATGGACTGGCAACTCAAGCTGGCTGTGGACAAATGTACCACCATGCATTTTGGGAGGAGAAACCCAGCGTTCACCTACTCCCTCCACAACACTAGTCTCAAAAAGTCTTCATGTGAAAGTGACTTGGGTGTTATCGACAGTGATTTGCGTTGGACAAAACACATCGCTAAAATTGTCAAGAAGGCTGAGGTTGTCTTGGCATCACTCACCAAATCCTATGTGAGCCGCTCTCCGACTATCTATCTGCAGCTTTATACAGCTATGGTAAGACCTCACCTGGAATTTGCATCACCGGTCTGGAACCCCTATCTTGCCCAGGATATCAATCGTCTGGAACCCCTATCTTGCCCAGGATATCAATCGTCTGGAAGCCGTTCAGCGACGTGCAACCAAAAGAATACCCTCCATCAGGCATTTGCCATATCCTGAACGCCTTACTTCCCTGAGCATGGACACATTGAAACTCTGACGTCTGGCAGCTGACTTGGCAGACACCCATAAAATTATCAACCATCGTACAAACAATAATTCTGAGCACCTTTTCAAACTCCACCCATCTAACACCCGTGGACATATTTACAAAGTCAGAAAACAGCACAGCTCCCATGACTTCAGGAAACATTTTTTCATGTTGAGAGTTGCTGAAGCATGGAACAAACTGCCGGCATCGGTTGTTTGTTGTCGGAGCACTGCATCCTTCAAAACTTCCATGCTTTCTGAGATTCGCCAACACTACACCTGATTTTCTCCCCTCCATACACATACAAGCATGTATCTGACTCATGCATTGTTCGCTTTCCAGACATTTGTACATTACTGCATATACTCTGACAAGTTGTGGTGCACCTGAGCACTGTATACAATAATTTCATTATTTAAAGTCGACCTCAGCGGAATTTGCCTAATAATAATAATTATAATAATAATAATCCTTTCAACAGGAAGCACAAGGCCTCAAATTTTGTGGGAGGGGACTAGTTGATTGCATCAACCCCAGTGTTTCAAAGATGAAAAGCAGTCGACCTCAGCAGAATTTGCCTGATAATAATAATAATAATAATAATAATAATAATAATAATAATCACCATTATCATCATCGTTGCTGTCCTGTGCTAGTGGCACGTAAAAAGCACCCACTACACTCTTGGAGTGGTTGGCATTAGGAAGGGCATCCAGCAGTAGAAACTCTACCAAATTAAGATTGGAGCCTGGTGCAGCCATCTGGTTCGCCAACCTTCAGTCAAAATCATCCAACCCATGCTAGCATGTAAAGCGGACATTAAACGATGATGATGATGATGATTATCTGTGCTTGCATGGGTTGATCAGAGTTTATTGAGGCAGATTTTCTACAGTTGGATGCTCTTCCTGTCACCAATCCTTACCTGTTTCTAAACATGGTTTTGCAGAATATTGGAAATGAATGACACTCATTTACAACTATCATACAATATCAAAACAATAACACACACATCTGTCTCCATTCACTACTACTCACCTCGTACCTTGAAGAGCCACCTGGACACCACATCATACTGGTTATCTACTCACAGATAACACTGGTTCTCATGGAGCTCCCCTACAACAAGAACCAGCACTACTCCAACCCTTTTGCTCATATCTTAATACCCACCAAGCATAAAGACACCCCCACCACTGCAACCACCTCAGATTTGGTAAACTTATGAGCTACACAGTGACCTCACTAGAGCTGGTGGCATGAGAAAAGAACTCAGTACACACTGTAAAGTGGTTGGCATTAGGGAGGACATCCAGCCATAGACATCATGCCAAAGTAGACAGCACAATGCACTCTTGGGACTATAAAGATCCCATCAAATGCCATATATATACACACATATATACATATATATACAAATCATCATCATCATCGTCGTCGTTTAATGTCCGTTTTCCATGCTAGCATGGGCTGGATGGTTCGACCGAGATTTGGGAAGCCAGGAGGCTGCACCAGGCTCCAGTCTGATCTGGCAGTGTTTCTATAGCTGGATGCCCTTCCTAATGCCAACCACTCCATGAGTGTAGTGGGTGCTTTTTACGTGCCAGGCGAGGCTGGCAATGGCCATGATTAGATTGGTGCTTTTTACATGTATATATATATATATATATGCATATATATATACATATATATGCATATATATGTATATATATATGCATATATATGTGTATGTATATATATGCATATGTATGTATATATATATATATGCATATATACATATATATGCATATATATGTACATATGCATATATATGCATCTGTGTGTGTGTGTGTGTGTGTGTGTGTGCGCGTGCATGCGTGTGTGTGTGGTGGATCTTACAGGCATGAAGTTTATTTGATCCACCATACCCAAATTTCAAGTAATAGTTCAACAGAACGTTTCTCACGGTGGAACAATGATTTTTCAGTGACAGCAGTTTTACATTTTCCGGATGCCTTAGCTAGGCCGAAATGATGTCTTCACCACTTGACCTTTCTAACCCCTCCTAGATCACCAAAAGCTAGAATTAAGATAACAAATACCATCAACTAAATCCATTGTTCTTAACGATATGTCTATCTTTCTGGATAGTTATAAAAACAAGAACCCCCAAACAAAAATCAGTTAGTAACCTGGTGACAACTTAGTTAATTAGTTCGTGACAATTCAATCAGTTAATTAATGAATGACAGTTTGAGTCAGGGACAGCTACCATCAATTAGGGAGTAGAACACTAGAATCATGATCACAAGTAAGGCAGCTACTAAAGACAATGGTCAAATGGAGAAATGAAATTTACTGTCAGCAGCTATGAGACCCAACTTCCCACACTCACACACTTTCACTAACTCACTTTGTCTTCTCTGCACATTACCATATCTCTATGGTTTACTACTACAATAAGAACACACAGGCCGAAATTAACTTTTTTACTTAACACACTCTAGGATTTTATCACCAGGATTTTATCACCTGCCTTTCTGCGCACCTTTGCTTTCAGATTTGTTTCCTATGTGGGTGTGAAGTAGAAAAATATCCATTTTTCTCAAAGTTACGAGGGAAAAACAGCGGATCTCGTGAATTTTTCGAAGTCCTCTCCCCACCCCCTCAGAAAAGATTTCACTCACAAATTTCGTAATCCACACTGTTTGAAAGGTATTTATATAAAATTTCACTAAAAAAAAGGCAAGACTTCCTGTTGTACCCACCAAAAAACACCCCTTTTTTTTTTTTTTTTTTTTTTTACAGAAACCCCCGTTTTCAGCTACAGAGAATACAAATCTGCAAAAAATTGGCTTTCTCAACTTACCCCCCACCCCCAATCTCTTCATTTTAAACTTTTTTCACAAATTTTTTTTCAAAATATGCAAAAAAATACGGAGATTATGATATGCTTCTGAAAAAAATATTTTTAATTTTTGTAAAATTTTTTATCAGAAATTTTTTTTTTGTCAAAATATGCAGAAAAAAACAGATTATGATTCTGAAACAAATTTCCAAAAATTTTACTACTTAGGGTTAGGATTTTAAGGTTAGAGGGTTAGGGTTAGGGTTTTGGGTTCGGGTTATGGAAAGAAGTGCACCAAAAAACAATAAGTTGTGAGAAAATGGGGTGGCAGGAGGAAGTCTTTAAAGAAATCCATTTTTCTAAAAGTTATGAGGGAAAACATCGGATCTCGTGAATTTACTGAAGGCCTCTCTCCACCTCCCATTGCTTTCCGGGCATTTTTGTTTTCATATTCGTTTCCTATACTTTTTTTGACACCCGTTGCACTATTTTTTTTTTTCAATTTCATTTCCGAGTAATAATGTTAACATTAACCAAAAATTATGTTAGTAAATGTTTTTCTCTTACACAAACATGCAAAACTCGATACTGGAAAGTGTTGGAATTTTTTTTTATTGGATAATTGTATTAATTCCATTGTAAAAACCAAGAATGAAAAAAAAAATCGAAAAGCAGTGGAAAGTTTTTGAATTAACTGGGTAGTGGGGAAATATTTAAAAATAATTTTTTTTTTATTGGATAATCATATTAATTCCATTATGCAGATGACAAAATCGAAAAAATTTTGTGAAAATTCTTAAAATTATGGAAGTTATGAGGAGTTTGAGTATGTGTTTCGATCAAAACCCCGCCAAAAAATCAGAACTGTAATTTTGCATGTGCACACAGCAAGAAATAACATAATTCGTACTGAAGTTTTACCTAGAGTGTGTGTGTGTGTGTGTGTGCGCAAAAGAAGTTATTTTTACATACCTTTCTTAATTCCAAAATAGGAAAAACTTGAACAATACTTTCAAAATATGTACACATAAATATTGTATTAAAATAAGTCATCTTTACAGACCACGTTTTCAATTATCAATATAATTGATAGCATAGTATGTATAAAATGAAATTAAATCCAGGTTTAGTCACAGGTAAAGTTTTAACATTTTTGTGACAACTTAGTGTCTCCATACATTCAAATGAAACAGTTAAAGAAAGAGATCTTTATCTTTTATCTTTTACTTGTTTCAGTCATTTGACTGTGGCCATGCTGGAGCACCGCCTTTAGTCGAGCAAATCGACCCCGGGACTTATTCTTTGTAAGCCCAGTACTTATTCTATCGGTCTCTTTTGCCGAACCGCTAAGTGACGGGGACGTAAACACACCAGCATCGGTTGTCAAGCAATGCTAGGGGGACAAACACACAAACACACACACATACACACACACATATATATATATACATATATACGACAGGCTTCTTTCAGTTTCCGTCTACCAAATCCACTCACAAGGCATTGGTCGGCCCGGGGCTATAGCAGAAGACACTTGCCCAAGATGCCACACAGTGGGACTGAACCCGGAGCCATGTGGTTGGTTAGCAAGCTACTTACCACACAGCCACTCCTGCGCCATTCTCTCTTAGAAAGAGAAATTAATTTTGGTATTGATAGAAAAGCAGAAAAAACCAGAAGCAGTCAAAATGGGAGAACGTGTTTGTGGGGTGGGGGGACAAATCCTAATCTCCGATATTGAAAACAGGAATTTGAAGAAATTTTTAGGGGGAAAAAAAGTGGGGGTGGGGTGCAAATGTCAAAAACTAATTTCTCTTCCAAAGAGAGAGTGACATTATCTCTTTCTTTCACATTTTTATTAGAATGTATGGAGACACTATGTTGTCACAAAATGTTAAAACTTCACTAACTTGATCGATTTGTGACGAATCCTGGATTTAATTTCATTTTATACACACTTATTTCTTTATTGCCCACAAGGGGCTAAACATAGAGGGGGACAAACAAAGACAGACAAAGGGATTAAGTGAATTACATCGACCCCAGTACCTAACTGGTAATTAATTTATCGACCCTGAAAGGATGAAAGGCAAAGCCGACCTCTTCGGAATTTGAACTCAGAACGTAACGACAGACGAAATACTTATTTCTTTACTACCCACAAGGGGCTAAACACCGAGGGGACAAACAAGGACAGACAACGGATTAAGTCGATTACATCGATTTCAGCGCATAACTGGTACTTCAATTATCGACCCCGAAAGGATGAAATTTGAACTCAGAACACAAAGACAGACGAAATAGCGCTAGGCATTTCGCCCAGCGTGCTAACGTTTCTGCCATGTCGCAACATGGTCTGTAAAGATAACTTATTTTAATACCATATTTATGTGTGCTTTTTCATATATGTTTCTCTTGCCCTGTCACCCCTACAAATACCCACACAGAGTTACTTCTTGGGGGGGGGGGAGCTTAACAATCATGGCTGAAGTACAATTTTGGAAGTATTGTTCAAGTTTTTCTTATTTTGAAGTTAAGAAAGGTAACTAAAAATAACTTTTTTTGCACACACACACACACACACTAGGTAAAAACTTCAGTACGAATTATGAGAATACCTTGAATTATACTACTTCTTGCTGAAAGTAGTATAATGAAACTTTTTTTTTTATTTTGTGATTCGTGTTTGTGATGAGCGTATTTAAAAACCTGATCTCCGATATAAACTTGAAAGGAAGTTTTTTTTCAGAAATCGTGTCGTTTAGCTGTTGTTTCTAGCATGTAACATTGCGGAGAGAACATTTGCGCTACCCAAATTTTTTTCCTTCCACCTCTCCACTTTTACAAAGATAAAAACTCCGAATGTTTCACTTTTAGCGTAGAATTCTACGCACGCGTGAAACATTCGGAGAGGTGATGGATGGAGGAAGGGTCATTGAGTGTTTCTTTTTAAGAAAGATTAAAAGTTTTTATAAAAAAGGCGAAGTTAAAGAATAAGCACACCTGGTATTTAAGGGTTTAGGGTTACGCCGAAAACGGGTGGTGTGGTATTCTTTACCTCCACTAAAAAAAAAAAAACATTTCCAGATTCGTAATCTCTGTATTTTTTCTAGATGGATAAAAAAAATAATTTGAAAAAAAAAAGTTCAAAATTACTAAATTGGAGTGGGGAGCTGAGAAATTAAAATTTTGAAAACGTGATTTGGGGGCAAAATCGTATTTTCCTATATTGAAAACATACAAATCCGAAGAAATTTTGAGAGAAAAAAAAGTCGGTAATGGGTGGTGACAAGCGCTTTATTTTCGCCATAAACTCATTCACACTGAAACACACGCACACTACTCGGAAAGCTGCTTAAAATGATCATTGTAACTGAATATGAAACCTGTTGACTGCTTACGCCATTACTTCAAACCTTTCTTATTTTAACTTTCTAGTAATTAACAACCTAAGAAAGAAAACGGCTTGCGTATTTTCCTTGTTCGTAAAAGACTTCATAAACAGTAATTATGAGAAGAAACGATTAGATTCGATTTTGAAATGATATTGTTCCACAATAACTGTGCACAAAGTGGACATCACAAACAATGACTTTCTATTAAACATGTTTGTTATAACACCTAATAATTTAACTAGTTGATCAATTTAATTATTAAAGTAGTTTAATTATAAAGAATAGGATTGTAATAATGGATTAAAAGAGTTAAAGTACTTACATTGTGATTTTTGGGACACGGAAGTAAACAATCAGCTTTAGTCTGCCCAAAGTTAAGCAATATGATGTAAACAATGATAAAGACCATCTTCGGCTAATTTCTAATTAAAAAGGAGTATATTGTAAAGTTTTTCATACATCTAGTGGGAATTGTTAATTGTGATAGTATATTATTATTGTTGTAGTTGAAGGAGACGAGTTACTGGAAACAAATTAGAGCAGTCTGAAAAAATTTTTCAACGTCACTAGATTATATCCGGTATTGTGGGCTGATACAATGTAAACATTTCACAATTACTGATGAAACATTCTTAATAGTTCACTACTATACTTTGTCGTGTTAGTCACGTTGTGTAAAGTAACGTTTCGCTTTTTCAAGCATGAACATTTTTTACAGCTTCACAAACAAAAAAATGATAACAATATTGATAGGATTCTAGTATTTTGCTAGAAAACAAGACAAGACTTCCAATTGTACCCCCAAAAAAACACACCCCTTTTTTTTTTTTTTTTTTTTTTTACACAAAACCCTGTTTTCGGCTACGGAGAATATGAATCTGCTAAAAAAAAATTCAGCAAAAATCGGCATTTTGAAATTACCCCTACCCCCTTCTCAAATCCTTCGTTTTTAACTTTTTTCACAATTTTTTTTTTTTTTTCCAAAATATGCGGAAAAATAAGGATATTATGATTCTGAAAAAAATTTCAAAAAATTTTTCTGCCGAGGTTTAGGGTTAGGGTTAGGGTTGGTGTTTTGGTAAATGAAAATTTACTGGTGTTTTAAGGTTGGGGTTTTAGGGTTACGGTTACGGAAAAAACTGAAAACTGAAAAATTTGGAGGCGGGGTGGAGTAAGGGGGTGCAAGAAATTTCCAAATTCAGATTTTTGGCAATTTTCCGGAATCTCCGTATCCGAAATGGTGGGTTTGGGGCAAAAAAATTTTTAAAAAACAATAATTTGCAAGAAAATAGGGGGGGGGGAGGAATTCTTTCCCAAAACAAATATTATTATGGTAATAAGGGTTTTAAATTGCAATGATAATTTTTGGATAAAGGAAATATTGTTCTGGTATACGATGGAGAGAAGCTTTGACCAGTGCTCATCTGTCACGCTGGTCGTAAGGTTAATTTACAAATCAAAGTAGTTCTATATTAAACTTACGTAATTAATAGATGCATAATGCAGTTTTCTGAAAGCTAATAAATACTGGTGGCAAATGCCCAGGAAATTTGAAAATGGTATGTTGTACAATTAATGTTAGCAATCATCTCAGAAGTACAAACTCTCTGTAGAGTTCAATAATTTCTTTCTATGTAGTTCCATTCAACATGCGAATGGTATATTCAAGTGAGTTTATGCTGTATAATGTAACATTTATAGCAAGCTACTTGTGTATTGTTTAAAACAAGAAGAAGCTATGAGGATTGCTACTAGTCACTAGATCAACCTTTGACCTCTCATTCTCCACCAGCTTCGGTATGCTCGAGAGAAGCTACCTCACTCCACCAAGGTTCCTAGCAGAATTAGTCCTGCCAACCCCACCACTCCTACAACTTTTAACCTTCCCCCCACACCACCTGACATCCGTTCTAGTCCACCATTGCAACCAATACTGCTTGCCCTGCCTCCTCTCTTAATTCACTTCCTCGACTGAGTTCTTATGCTGGCCCTCTACTGTTGGCCAATGCTAGCTCACCACCTGACTGTGCTCTCTGTGCTTGCGCTAGCCAATACCTATAAACAATTGTCATCTATGCCACCAAAATTACCACAGAAGTTATGTCTGCATCACCAAGGCTCAAGCCGAAAGGCTTCCATACAGGACCTGCAGTCAGTGCCACTTCAACTCCAATGCTCTCCGTGGAGATGCCCCACACTGCAGCAACCAGTTCGCTACTGAGAACTTTGCTGCAATCTTCCAGGGTTTATCCAAATCGAAGCTCATTAATCAGATCCTTAATGAAGCCCAGAATAGCTTTGCTCATGCGCTCTTCAGCTTGTTGAAAAACGTATGTTTATTCAACAGTACGTCCGACTGACAGAAACTGTTTCTGTTCCCTTTCATCTCTCTCCACATGCACGATCTGAAATCAGGCTGCCTTACATCCTCTCTCAAGCAACAATTCCAGTTATTTGAGTCTGCCCCGACCACTTCTCACCTCAATTTAACATCAAGCACGGTTCCTACCAACAGGCAACATCAGTGTGCAGTCAATACCAAATTCAGCAAATTTCACATAAAAGGGGCTATCCGTCTCCTCTCTTCTCTATCCTCCCTCTGTGTAACTCTGAGTCTCTTAAATGTCTGAAAGAGCAGCACCCAACAGCATCCCCAGATAATCAGCTAAACTGGCCTGATCCCCCAGAATACTTGAGACTGGTCTTCACTTCTGATAACATTAGAAAGGCGATTTCATCCTATTCTGCTGGTTCAGGTGCAGGAATTGACAGCCTTCAGCTTCAACACCTCAAGGATATTTCCTTATTGGCCGGTGATGCTGGACTCGAGCTCTTGGACAATTTGACTCAGTTTGTGATCCAGTTCTTTTCAGTGAACATTCTCCCCTATATCCGCCCACTGTTCTTCAGTGCAAAATTATTCAGGATCACTAAACCATATGGATACCTGCACCTCATTTTAGTTGGCTGCACCCTTCACTGTCTCACCGCAAAGGTGTGTTTACAATCTGTCTCTAACCTATTGGAGGAGGAATTTTCCTCCACCCAGCTAGGAGTGGGCACCAAATTTGGATGTGAAGCTGCTGCCCATGCTACCAGAGCCTATGCCAACTTGCCCTCCTTGTCTCTCAAGGTCATTCTCAAACTTAACCTCAACTATGCATTCAACTCTGTCAGCCATGATGCTGTCTTCAGCTCAGCAAGAGAAAGGTTCCCACAACTCTACCGCTCTGCATGGCAGGCTTATCAAGAGCCCTCCTACCTCTCTTTTGGTGACCAAATCATCACCTCTGCCTTAGGAGTCTGACAGGGTGACCCACTTGGGGCTACTCTGTTTGCACTGGGCATTGATGACATCACTAAGATGGGGGTCAAGCTAGACCGGTATCTCAATGACGCTTGTTTGGTAGGACCTCCAGACAGGGTTCTCGCCATTGCAGACATGATGGTTGGGGAGCTTGGTCATCAGGGTCTCCAAGTAAACAGCTTCAAATGCGAGCTCTGGATCTTCAGCCACCTAGCTTCTCAACATCAACAAACAATAGACCTATTTGCAGCATCCTTCCCTTCCATTGTAGTCCTTCCCTCATCGGCTTGGTGCTCCTTTGGAGCCCCAATTACTGACCTTGCCTTTGAGTCCATCTTCCAGTCAAAGGTGGCTGCCCTTGAGCAGTTGCTGAAGAATATTGAAGCAATCGAACCCCATCAAGGTTTCTTCATACTTAGAAATTACCTTTCGATCTCTAAGCTTCTATATTTGCTCAGAGTCAGTTCCTCTCACCGATTCCTATATTGTCTCTGACTCTTTGACAATCAAATCTTCAAGAGACTCCAATGCCTGGTCAATGTCAGACTCTCTCCAACATCAGACGATCAGTCTGCATTGTCCAAGCAAGTTGCGGGTCTTGGTCTTTGTAATTGTTTGTCCCTCTCTCTTCCCTGCTTCCTTTCCTCCATTCACGCCTGCTCCACCCTGGTGAGCAACATCCTCTCCTCTCCAACATGGACCAGTTCCAACAGGGAGTTGGATGAAGCTCTCCAACACTGGAGTGAATTGGGCTTGTCTGCTCCTGAGAAGGTGGAGGGCTGTCTGAGTCAGAGAGCTTGGGACAACATAATTCCGAAGGCCACTTTCAACTCCTTCTTCATCCAGTCGGACCAGTTTTCAAGGTGCCGCTTACTGTCTGCTAGTGCCAAATACTCAGGTGACTGGATTGATGCCATCCTTGTTGCTAATGTTGGTGGCCTACCCAGCTTGAACGAACTTCGTGTCTCCATTGCCCTCAGAGTGGGAGCTGACATATGCATGGGTTTGAGCTGTTGTTGTGGCAGGCTCCTCGACTCCACGAGCCTCCAGGGTTTTTCTTGCCACCTGAATGCTGGTCACATCATGTGTAATACAGAGTTAAACCTTATGCTCAAGAGGAGCTTGGCCCAGGCAAACATCCCCTCCATCTTGGAACCATCTGGGTTGTCCAGATGTGGTGGGAAAAGACCTAACAGCTTCACCATGTGCCCCTAGTCAAGAGGCAGATGCCTTGTCTGGGACATCACAGTTAGTGACTCCTTTGCTTCTTCTCACATCCTGGATGCTGCAGTCAAGGCGAGATTCACAGCTTCAGTGACCAAGCGGAACAAAATTCTAAAGTACTGCAATCTGTCGGCCAACTACATTTTCCATCCTGTAGCATTCAAGATGTTTGGTGGGGTCAGACCACTGACTGTAAGATTCCTGTCTTCACTGGCAGCTCACCTA
Organism: Octopus sinensis; assembly: GCF_006345805.1. NCBI lineage: Eukaryota > Metazoa > Mollusca > Cephalopoda > Octopoda > Octopodidae > Octopus > Octopus sinensis. The sequence goes on along the minus strand of NC_043007.1, from coordinate 73,174,114 downwards.
GCTGAGGTAACTGGTGAAACTCATGAGGGCACTTGGTTGTTCTAGTGCATCAGTCTCGCCATCACCCATGGCAACACTGCAAGTGTGCTGGTGTACCTCAATAGTCATTAACAAAGTTTCCCAGTTTCCCCAAATTTTCAACCTAAGGTGGTGAATTGTCTTTGTTTTTCTTCTCGTTTTTTTTTTTTTTTGTGTTTACTGTTTTGTAATTTTTTCAATTGTGTTCTCTGTTTCATCCGTTTTTCTAATTTAATTTTTTTCTTTCTAATTTGTCATATTTCACATCAAATTCCGCAATCTGTGGAAAAATTTTTTTAAAAATAATAATAATAAAATTTCGATATTTTCACCAGCAACAAAGACAGGCAAGGTGGAATCCTTCTTTAGAAAGTTTTAAACTTGCCCAATACAATAGTGAGCAAAGAAAAGTTGCATATGTACAAATGTTATTATCTTTTCTTTAATAAAATGGAGGAGGTGCAAAATTTTCTTTAACATTTGGGTTGAGTGAAGGCGGTGAGCTGGCAGAATTGTTAGCATGCCAGGCATTTCATCTGTCTTTTCAGGGTCGATAAAATAGGTACCAGCTGAACACTGGGGTCAATGTAATCAACTTACCCCTCCTCTGAAAGTACTGGCCTTGTGCAAAAATTTGAAACCATTATTTGGGTTAAGGGGCAAATTGCCTCTTTGCAAACTTAATCTATGGATGACAACAAACTGCTTTTCAGCTATGTATTCATTCTTTTAAATGTTCCATGATTTTGGTCATTAAGTATCACTTTTCTATTCTCTTCTAAGGCAGAAGATTCGATCATTGTAGACCCAAAGTAAAACCTAACAGTTTTTCAAAATCTGATGACAACAAACGCTTCATTTCAAACGCTAAAACCTGTAAATTAAGGAATTTAATTTTAATTTTAAAAAAGTCACTTACCACATCTCTGGCAAACTGGGCAATGCTACACATCTTTACATACAAAACAACTCCCTCCACTAACTTTATTTCCTTTTAACTTTCTTAATAGTGCATATTTTTTGTAATAATCTTCAGATAAGTTTTAAGAGATATACATTGAATTCCTTGCACATGATTATTCCATTTTTTGTCTTGCTTCATAAAATTAGTCATTTTAAGTTTAACAAAAAGAGAAAAGGTTTTCTCTGCCATTAATTGACCTAGGCTCCCTGTCTTAATATTGAGAGAAAGAAAACTATTTGTGTGTTCCCAATATAAAAAAATTCAAACATTTTTGATAGATAGTCAGCAGATGCATGAAACACTCCTAAATGAAAATAGTGACATACAGCTAAAATAAGTAAAAATATTTCAACTTAAGGCTTTTAATATACATCATTGCTAAACCCAAACATGGCTCTAGTGTTTTATAATGTCTACAAGTTCGTTAATAATTTTTTTTTCCTAATTAATTAAAAATTTTAAGGTTCCCCAATAACGTTAACATTACAATTAGTGAATTCCACCAAACTAAGATCTGTAACATGATGCTTTTATGTTTTTCTTGAAAATATATTATTGCCATCCTGAGTATTTTTACAAGATGGATTTAGAAACGTTCACACAAAGGCTGCAGAAAAGAAGTGGTGCTTAGAAACAGAGCATTTTCCGAAAATTTCTGATTAGGATTGAATTAAATACTATATTTCTGGTTTAAAGGATGCAATCATTTAGTTATTTCTGATGAATAAGTGATAAATGGCAGCAGTTGAGAGGGAGTATCATTTTTGTTAAACCAGCTCACACTTATGAAACCTAATACAGCTTGATAAACCAGGGTAAGAATGGACAAAAGGGGTCTTTAGGAGAAAACTCGTGTTGGATATGTGTTATGAGTGATGTGGATGTTTGAAATGCTGGAATTGTTTCAGATATTGGAATTCTATCACAGGCCAAGAAAAGAAGTGAAGAAAGTTTGTTGTTTTATTCCAGGTTGTGATAGCTGTATTAACGTTACCATTAATGATAGCTGTATTAACGTTACCATCCCACTGCCACTCTACATTTGTCGCTTACACAATGCTGTTCCCTGATATCAGCCACACTCACTATGCCGCCTTATTTCTCTCACACTAACACTATTTGCACCCTTCTCATTTTATCAAATAATAGCCCAACCCCACTAGGGAGCCCATTATAGATTTTTATTGAAATCCAATTTGCATATAATTGAACTGGATGTTAGTTTAACATGTTTGCAAAGTTTCATCAAGATTGGTTCACTGGTATAGGCAGCAAGATGGTAACAGACAGATTGAGAGATTGAAATTGCCATTTATGTATAAGATTTCAATTGAAGATCAAGATCAAAGTTCAATGAATTTGAAGTTTCTACAAGTTTAGTAATCTGGGTAGTCGAAACATCTGCTGTATCAGAGCAGCTTCTAAGACACCAATATCAGCTGATTCACTGACAGAAAGGTTCTGAAGCTTATAGACTTTGCATTGCATGGCCCAGTGTTTTGGATGAACACTGCATTGAAGCCATTTGTTCGTATTACTTCTGATAAAGATGATAAAAATCTCCCTATTATAAGCAAAATTGGAGTAATATATAATGTTCAAATCAGAAGGTTTTTCCTACTTAGAAAATGATCTGGAACTTTCCTTGGACTCAAGCATTAATAATACTTTACTAGCTTCAAACAGGGATTTTCACTTTAGGATGTTTCTTACAGATATTATATGATACATCTGGACAAGTCTGAGCAAGATAACATCATTCAATCCGCAATTCTTTTTCTGTTTTTTATAATTTACCAATTCCATCTCCTCTTCCATTATTATATTCAGCCAATGACAGTATTTTCCTTTGTGAATACTTTTGAGTATAGCATAAAAATAGCATAAAAACAGCCTAATCACTAAAAACCATAATAAAATATCCATACCTTATTAAATTCAATAGCAAGTATTTATAGAAAATGTATAATAATTTAAGTATTATGAGCTAAAAATTGTTATTTAACTTATTTAGCTTATTATAATCAGGACTGAAACCCGGTATTAGTTAAAAGAATAATTGTTGTTAAAAGGACATACTAATATATACTAATATTAAATTAAGAAGTATAATATAGATTTTAAAAGTTATTTGTGTTAATCCATAAATGATATAATAGTTTCTTAGGGGTACTTAATTAGAAGGGCTGTTTGCATAAAGCCAATATAAATACCAAAATTAAGAGGACAGAACACTTTAAGAAAGGGATAAAAAAAACTTAGTTACTAAAACTATCTTAAACAATATGTCATTATTGTATAAAGTTAAAATTTAGGGTTATCAGGAAGATTTATCATTGAGGTGAAAGAACAAATTTACTATAAATTAATTAAATTATAATTTAGACAATTTAATTTTAAGTTGTGAAGATACCTATATTGTTTTTTATAAGCTAAGTATGGATTTATTAGGGGTACAAAAATTTAGGTTTGTCTAAAGGCAATTATGAAGTATTAAAATGATTGGGTAGGGTAGAAACACCATAAAAAAGGATATAAATCATGATGAAGTATATATACCAACTTAGTAACTTTAATAGAGAAGATTTATACAAAATATTTAATAATTCAAGTATTTAAAACTAAAAATTGTTTATTTACTTAATTAGCTTGTGTCTATAATCACTGATGCCAAGTATTAACTAAAGGAGAATTAATGCTATAGGGCATGCTACCTATGCACTGCTTTTAAATTAAGAGGTACATTATAGGTTTTAAAACCCAAGATCAATAAAGTGCTACTTTCTAAAATATTTGAAGGTACGGGTGACACTATGTACGCATGATACCCAAAGGTCTAATCGATTATTAATCAGGTTGCCATTATCCTTATGCTTAAAAATTTCATATGTTTCCATAGAGCAAAGCTCACACCTATATCTGCTATTTCTATAAGGCTGAGCTTTTTTTATTATTTCCCACTAGAGGCTAACCTCAATTACGCTTTCTAAATACATAGTGAAAGTAATTGAAATTGAAAGCATATAATAGTGAAAGTATTATCTAACATTACAATAGAAATGCTATTGTTTCACTTTTGACACGTAATACCGAAGCAGTGTAAGAGATAAGAGATTGCTCTGGGTTCATATAAGGCAACAAGTTGAAAATTTTTTTTTGCCCATGACACTACATGGACCCTAAGTAAGGCAAGTGTAAAATTTGAACAAAATCAGTTGAGTAGTTCTCAAGTTTTAGGGATGCACACATACAGACACACACACACACATTCTCAGTTTTATATATATGTATGTATGTATATATATATATATATATATATATATATGCATATATATATATTTATGTGTTATATATATATATATATATATATATATATATATATATATGTGTGTGTGTGTGTGTGTATTTGTATATAAATGTATATATATATATATATATATATATATATATATATATATATGTAAATGCCAAAAAATGAAGAACAAACACACACAAACCAACAATGCGAGGATGTGGTACATGTAAAGCATTAGCAAATGCTCAGGGAAGGAAAGAAAAGTGGTTTTACATTTCGAGCGAAGCTCTGCTTCAGGAATAGAGGAAAGTCCAATAGAAAAGGAAGACAGAGGAAAAAACAACTGCCGATTCACATGAGGTTACATTTTGAAAAATATATATATATATAATATATATATATATATGTGTGTGTGTGTTTATATATGTATATATATATGCATATATATATATATATATATATAAGAATGTATATATATATGTATGCATGTATATATAATTAATTATATATGTATATATATATATTATATATATATATATATACACATATATATAGATATATGTATATATATATATATGTATATATATATATGTATGTATGTATGTATATCTATGTATATATACATATGTATGTATATTATATATATATATGTGTGTGTGTGCATATATACATACATATGTATATATACATATGTATGTATATATATGTGTATATATATATATATGTATATATATATATGTTTGTATATATATATATATATGTATATATGTGTGTGTATGTGTGTGAAAAAGTGCCACACCCTAGCGGTTGAGGGAACCTGTGGAAGAGGCAGACCCAGGAAAACCTGGGACAAGGTGGTGAAGCACGACCTTCGAACTTTAGGTCTCACTGAGGAAATGACTAGAGACCGAGACCTCTGGAAGTATGCTGTGCATGAGAAGACCCGGCAGGACAAGTGAGACCATAACCCGTGGCCTTCTACACGGGATGTAGCCAGTCCACTTATGCATACCTTCCCTTCTTGGGACACAAAACTCTACTTGTGAAGACCTGTTGAGGCAAGTGAGAATCAGGATCGAAATGGAAATTGCAGCTGAGATACCAGTGCCGGTGGCACGTAAGAGAACCATCCAAACGTGGCCATTGCCAGTGCTGCCCCGATGCCTCGTGCCGTGGCACGTAAAAAGCACCATCCGTTCGTGGCCATTTGCCAGACTCGTCTGGCACCTGTGCCGGTGTCACGTAAAAAGCACCCACTACACTCATGGAGTGGTTGGCGTTAGGAAGGGCATCCAGCTGTAGAAACATTGCCAGATCAGACTGGGCCTGGTGCAGCCTTCTGGCTTCCCAGACCCCAGTTGAACCGTCCAACCCATGCTAGCATGGAAAGCGGATACTAAACGATGATGATGATGATGATGATGATATATATATATATATATATATAAAATTAAGAATGTGTGTCTGTCTGTATGTGTGCACCACTAAAACTTGAGAACTACCCAACTGATTTCATTCAATTCAGTGTCATGGGCCCAAAATATGTTCAGCTTCTTGCCTAATTCGAGCCCAGAGCAATCTCCTATGTCTTATACTATTTCAGCATTACATCAAATGTGAAATAATATCACCTTCATTGTAATGTGAGATAATACTCCCAGTTTTAATGTTTCTCTATTAATACTTTCACTTTGTATATATATATATATATATATATATATATATTTAAATAATGAGGGAGATAAATTAATATTAATTTTAATATCAATTTAAAACCAGTAGTCCAGCATACAAAAAATCTGAGAAGTCAGAGAAAATTCTAATATATATATATATAACTTTCATTTCTTATTTCACAATGTATATATATGGTTGTATATATATATATATAGACACACACACACATATATACATATATATATATGTGTATATTTATATCTTGTGTATATATATACATATATATATGTATATATGTATATATATATATATATATGTATATATGTATATATATATATATTTATGTACGTATATGTATGCATGTATATGTACATATCTATATATATGCATACATATATATGTACATATATATATAAGTATATATATTTATATATGAAATATTTATGTGTATATATATAGATGTGTGTGTGTATATATATGTATGTATATTTATGTATATATGTATGTATATATGTGTATATATATATATGTATATGTGTATATATATATATATATATGTATATAAGTGTGTATGTATGTATATGTATATAATAATATAAATAAGCTATGCAGATGATACGAAAGTCTCGCAGAAAATAAAAAAACTGGGAGACAACTGATATAAAAAGACTGCCTCCAAGGGACACCTGTCTCTGTAGGCATACTGCCTTCACTCTGTCAATGGCAAACCTCCATCTTTGATTCGTGAAACTGACAACTGCTTACCCCAACCACCTACTATCAGTAAGTTACAAACTCATTTTCTCGTGCTCAAATTCTTCATTGGTTTCTATTATATTATTACACATCTCTTCTCCAACAAGAGACTTTTACTGGTTTATTTCATTATTGTATTTTTCAAATATTAGGTCCAGGTAAAAGGTCGTGCACCATGTTAAAATAGTGCTTTTTTTTAATATTTTAGTGGTGTGTGTGTGTTCATTCAGTTCATTATATTAACAATGCACAAACTTTTTCCTCAACCTAGTAATACATTTATTGTCATTGTTTAAAATCTCATTTGTTCCTTCTTCTTGTCCTTGCCGCAATACCCTTACCTATTTTCACCTTTATCATCATTATCACTCACATTATACAAGTTATTAGCCATAACCAACTGGTATTATTATAATTGTAATATGAGAGATGAGGCTTTCGAATACAATAAAAGGTCTGCCACTAAAAAAATAGAATTATTCAGATGTAAAATTTTTCATTTAAATTTTAATTTTATTCATAGGAAAACATTTCAATGACCATGAAGAAAGGTAGGTGCTGAATGCCGAATTTTCCAAGAAACTTGGACATTAGATTACTTCTTCATTGAACACAATACAATGTGAACTGATTTGTTTCATATGTTTAGAAAGTATTGCTGTGAATAAGGTAGCAGATATTAGGCGACACAAGATGCACCATTATAAAGATTTTAGGACATTTACTGAACAAGCAAGGAAAGATGAAGTTGAGTGGTTGAAGTTTAGGTTTGGAAAACAAATGTCATTTTTTAAAAACAGAAATTGTCAGCTATGAAGTCTCAAAGCATATTGCTGAAAAGATGAAACCTTTTATAGATGGCGATCTTTTTAAAGACTGCTTATTGGCAGTGTTGGATATTTTTGTACAGAAAAAAGTTTTTATTTGAAATTATCAGCCTGTCTCCAAGGATGATCACATGGAGGGTTGAAAAAATGTCAGCAGATGTTAAAAATCAATTAATCAACACCTGCAGTGAATTCCAATATTTTCAATTGCAGTCAATGAGAGTACAGACTTAAGTGACACTGCACAACTTGCTGTCTTTGTGTGAGGAGTGACTTCAACTTTTCAGATCTTTGAAGAACTTATTCAGTTAATTCCTCTGAAGGAAACTGTAACCAGAGCAGACATCTTTGAAGCTTTGTTGAAAATGATATCAGAAATGAAGTTTGATTTTTGGCATCACAACTGATGGTAGTCAAGCAATGGTAGGACAAAAAAAAAGGCTTTGTTGTACTACTGCAAGAACATATAGAAAGCTTTGGAATCACACATAAACTTGTTAAAATTCTGTTATATCGCACATTCGGATGACCTCTACTCAACTCTTTGACATCTAGACTTCTCCCTCTATATCTACATATTGGGCTAGCCTACTTCATCATCTGGGGGCGCCGACACAACACCTCCCCCTTTTGAGTTTTTTAAACCCGAATTTATCAATTTTATTTCCTTGGTGAGAAACTGGCATATCTTTTCCTCTTAGCATTAATTTCCATCATTTCTGTAGGTTTTCTCTTCCTGTTCGACCTACACATCAGTTCTGCTTTTGCTTGTGGTTCTGGGACCTTGAACAAATCATACCATAAATCCATTGGTTCTTCTCGCCTCTCTTGGTTTTTGGTATATCTTTTTTTTTAATTGGTTTAAATGCCTTCTGTGTTCATATTTTGGTCCTTTTACCATGTACATCACATTACTCAGATGTCCAGTTACACTTCCTTGTCCCCAGTCCTGTTTCCCGTTACTATATATTTTAAAATACACTTTGTCACCTGTGTTAAAAAATTTTCGTTTTTCTTCCTGAATTTTCTATTTTCTGTTTCCTGCTCGGTAACTATTTGTCAAAAATAGAATGAATTTTTCTGGAAAACATCAAATCTGCAGGTGACCTGCCTGACTCTGCATTTGGATTCGGTGTTATTCTATACACCTGCAAAAACTTTGTCGTATTTGCATCTTCAAGGATTTCCTGTCTGGTCTTCCTTAAGGCTCTCTTGAATGTGTCAACAAATCTTTCCGCTAACCCATTTGACCTTGGATGGTATGGTGGAGTTAACACATGCTTCATCTGAACCGACTTACAGAATCTTTTGAACTTCTTTGCCATGAATTGTGTACCATTATCTGACACGATCATATCTCGCACTCCATAATGAGCAAACAGTTCTTCCAAGAAGTCAATAGTCACACTTGTGGTTGGCCTTGAACATTTTCACACTTCAGGCCATTTGGAATAGCTATCCACCACAATGATATAATGAGAGCCATTTATTGGTCCTGCGAAATCCACATGTAGTCTAGACCATGCTGAATCCGTTTTTGGCCATGGTTGAATCTGCACTGGGGCGCCTTTGCTGCCATAGTGCATCCCCTACACTGTTTTACCAGTCTCTCAATTTGCTTGTCCATATTCGGCCAATAAATGTAACTTCTCATAAGGCTCTTCATCCGGACAATTCCCAGATGTCCTACATGAAAGTCTTTTAATACTGTTTTGCAGTGCTTCAGGTATTATCACTCTTTGGGCATATAGTTATACCTCATCACATACTGCCTATCTTACTGCATGTTGCCATATTTATTATCGATACGTCTGAGATGGTATCTAATTGCATTTTGGTCTGAAACCCATTTATTTCTACCAACACAAATTTTCAGTTTTGTCTGGTATAATTTACTTTTGTTGAGTAGACTTTCTTCTGTTTTACCATTTTCTTTGACCGGCATTTTGTCTGTATATGTCCAATTTTACCACACTTAAAATAGGTTTTATCTTTAAAGGAGCAATCTTTCTTCAAATGTCGATCACCGCAACCATAGCACCGTTTTGAATTAAAATTTTTCCTTCTTTCTGTACTTTCTTTACACATTTGTACATTATTATTCTTGTATTCTATTTTTCTTGTATCATCTTGAAGGTTATTACAACTTCAAGGTAAAATTCAGCTCATAAATGAAATGTATAACCAATGTATATGTTGCCTTTGAAGAAAAAGCGACAGTTGTGGGAATATCAACCTTGAAATAAAAATTATGTGCATTTTGTATCATTTCAAAGAAGGAAACCATAGGATTCAGAGCTATTTGTGAATACAATCCAGGATTTGAGAAATGAATTTGCATCACATTTTGCTGACTTTCATCTGCATGCAAATCAGTTTAAATTGTTTGTTGCACCATTTGATGTGGAGGTGGAGACAGTACCAGAATGTTTCCAAATGGAATTGATTGATATGCAGTGTGACGACTTACTGAGATCTAAATTTCATTCTAAAGATGTTTCATTGATTGACTTCTATGCAAAATATATTTTTCCAAGTGGGAAGTATACCAACTTAGTGAATCATGCAAAAAGGATGGCATCTTTGTTTGGAAGCACCTATCAGCATGAGCAATTATTTTCCAAATTGAAGCAAACTAAGAACAATTTCAGAACAAGATTAACTGATAATCATCTTGATAATATCTTGATCTTGGCATCAACAAATTTGAAGCCTAATATTGAGAAGCTTTCAAGGAACAGAAAACATCAAGTTTCCCATTAATTTTTTTGGCTGCTACGTATTTTTACAATTTTTTTTAAACAAATGATTTCAAAAATGTCTTAAATTGAATAAATGATGTTTTTCCATTATTACATTCATCTGTGGTTAATACAAATTATTTTTAAATATAGTCAACACTCGTGATTAAATTTTAGCTTGTGTAATTTTCCATAATTATTCTTTAAGGCCTTCATCTGGCCTACTATCATCATTAATACTCAATCCAGCCCATGGTGGCAAAGAAGTTGCCAATCCCTGTTTTACTTGTTCCAGTCATTAGACTGTGGCCATGCAGTGTAAGGGTTTGGGTTAGGGTTGAAGAATTGTCTTGAAGAATTTTTAGTCAAACAAATTGACCTCAGTATTTATTTTTTATTAAGCATGGTACTTATTCTATTGGTCTCATTTGCCAAACCACTAGGTTACAGGGACATAAACACACCAACACCAGTTGTCAAGCAGTAGTGAGGGACAAAGACAGACTCAAAGACAGACGCACACAGAACCTTGTGTTCAGGAAGCAAGCTTCTTAAATATATATATATATCTGCTTGTATTTAAAGAGTGTTAAACACTTTCGGTATGCAAATTAAGGACTCCTCCATAGAGTAACTGCTGCACTTGTTGAGTATATAAACAGTTTGGTTGCTTGTTTCTCTAGAGACTCTCAGAATGATGTATACACCTCTGATGAGAACCAAATAAGGTTTGAAAATCGATTAAGGTTGTTCATCATTTTTAGTCTGCAGAGAAATGGCTAAAATTTGCCCTGTTTATAATTATAACATACGTTATATATATATATATATATATATATATAATTAATCAAAGGATATACTAAGTATGTCTACCTGCTTGAAATAACAGTGAAAACTCTCATTAAATCTCAAAAAATACACTGATGAAAAACTACAGAAATCAAATGAAGGCAAAATCAGGTTAAAACAATCTATAACGTACATTTAAGTATCTGGACTCACGTTACATTGGATAATAATAGAATTAATGACACCTTCGCAAATTAATTTTTCATATATATCCATTACATTTGTCATTTGCAAGCAGAAAAATTGTAAGAGTTGAAAGCTTCAATGCCTCATAGATTTTTAAAAAATTTTTATCCCAGATAAGAATCTTTGCATTAAGTCAAGATTTGAGAGAAATAAATATTGTATTTGTACGTTGTGGGTTTAGCTTAGTGTTTGGTTTGAGTGGTTGATTTTTTTTTAAGGGTATGTGCATGTGTTGCTTTTATTTATGTTTTAAAATGCTGATGATGTTTGTGTGTGTGGTGTGTGTGTGTGTGTGTGTGTGTGTGTACATGTGCATGTTAGTTTGGACAATAGTGTTATTTTTGTTCACAAATTTTGATTATCAGCCAATATTTCTAAGGAAATGGCCAAGAAATGTAATTAGCTGAATAATACGAGTAAACAAAATAAAACCCCTATTTTTGGCGATGGACTTTCGAGTGTGGTAGACTGGAATATTTTAGCTTAAGTATTTCTTGTTTGAAGGTCAATAGGGTGACTGTATCAAGGGGTAAATATAGTAATATTAGTTTAATAGCTTTTATTCCGAAGGAGGGTGCAGTGAGAAAGATATTGAGTTGGGTTGAAAGTTAGATGTATGCAGTGGGTGAGTACAAATAGAAGAGGGAGTAGGAGTAGTGGTAACTTCATACGGATAGACATTGATAGTACTAAAAATATGTACACCTATATACTGTTTATATACAGACATCTAATCCATGTATATATATGCATGACTGTTTTTGCCTTCCTGTATTTTTAGTTTTAATGAAATCCAACTATGGACAGACACTACCATGTGACCTACTTCTCCATTTACACGTACACCACTACACAAACATCTATCTTTCAGCCTATTATGTCCATCATCGTCATCGTCGCCATCATTTATCATCCATTTTTCATGCTGGTATGGGTTCAATGGTTTAAGAGGACCCAACAAAGTGGAGGGCTGTGTTGAGCGCCACTGTCTTCTTTGGCATGGTTTCTATGGTTGAATACTCTTCCTAATCTTTTCTAGTATAGCCACATGGGCCTGAAATTTGGAGGGAGGGCTAGTCGATTACATCAACCTCAATACTCAACTGGTACTTATTTTATTGACTCCAACAGGATGAAAAGCAAAGTCAACCTCAGTAGGATGTGGAATGGAATTTCAACTCAGAATGTAAAACTGGAAGAAATGGTGTAAAGCATTTTGTCCAGCTTGCTAATGATTCTGTCAGCTCACCGCCTTCCTATTTCTTTACTACCCCCAAGGGGCTAAACACAGAGAGGACAAACAAGGACAGACAAACGGATTAAGTCGATTACATCGACTCCTGTGCGTAACTGGTACTTATTTAATCGACTCCGAAAGGATGAAAGGCAAAGTCGACCTCGGCGGAATTTGAACTCAGAATGTAGCGTCAGACGAAATACCTATTTCTTTACTACCCACAAGGGGCTAAACACAGAGAGGACAAACAAGGACAGACAAACGGATTAAGTCGATTACATCGACTCCAGTGCGTAACTGGTACTTATTTAATTGACTCCGAAAGGATGAAAGGCAAAGTCGACCGTTGCGGAATTTGAACTCAGAACGTAGCATCAGACGAAATACCTATTTCTTTACTACCTACAAGGGGCTAAACACAGAGAGGACAAACAAGGACAGAGAAACGGATTAAGTCAATTATATCGACCCCAGTGCGTAACTGGTACTTATTTAATCGACCCCGAAAGGATGAAAGGCAAAGTCGACCTCGGTAGAATTTGAACTCAGAACGTAATGGCAGACGAAATACCTATTTCTTTACTACCCACAAGGGGCTAAACACAGAGAGGACAAACAAGGACAGAGAAACGGATTAAGTCGATTATATCGACCCCAGTGCGTAACTGGTACTTATTTAATCGACCCCGAAAGGATGAAAGGCAAAGTCGACCTCGGTAGAATTTGAACTCAGAACGTAGCATCAGACGAAATACCTATTTCTTTACTACCCACAAGGGGCTAAACATAGAGAGGACAAACAAGGACAGACAAACGGATTAAGTCGATTACATCGACCCCAGTGCGTAACTGGTACTTATTTAATCGACTCCGAAACGATGAAAGGCAAAGTCGACCTCGTAGAATTTGAACTCAGAACGTATGGCAGACGAAATACCTATTTCTTTACTACCCACAAGGGGCTAAACACAGAGAGGACAAACAAGGACAGAGAAACGGATTAAGTCGATTATATCGACCCCAGTGCGTAACTGGTACTTATTTAATCGACCCCGAAAGGATGAAAGGCAAAGTCGACCTCGGTAGAATTTGAACTCAGAACGTAATGACAGACGAAATACCTATTTCTTTACTACCTACAAGGGGCTAAACACAGAGGGGACAAACAAGGACAGACAAACGGATTAAGTCGATTACATCGACCCCAGTGCGTAACTGGTACTTATTTAATTGACTCCGAAAGGATGAAAGGCAAAGTCGACCGTTGCGGAATTTGAACTCAGAACGTAGCATCAGACGAAATACCTATTTCTTTACTACCCACAAGGGGCTAAACATAGAGAGGACAAACAAGGACAGACAAACGGATTAAGTCGATTACATCGACCCCAGTGCGTAACTGGTACTTATTTAATCGACCCCGAAAGGATGAAAGGCAAAGTTGACCTCGGTAGAATTTGAACTCAGAACGTAATGGCAGACGAAATACCTATTTCTTTACTACCTACAAGGGGCTAAACACAGAGAGGACAAACAAGGACAGAGAAACGGATTAAGTCGATTACATCGACCCCAGTGCTTAACTGGTACTTAATTTTTTGACCCCGAAAGGATGAACAGCAAAGTCGACCTCGGCGGAATTTGAACTCAGAACGTAACGGCAGACAAAATACGGCTATGCATTTCGCCCGGCGTGCTAATGTTTCTGCCAGCTTGCCGCCTTCCTACTGCCAACTATTTTTACATTGTTTATTGAGCAGTGGTGAGGTTATCAAATAACTTGCAAGACAAAGAAAAGAAAGAAAAAGAAAAATCCCCCTCAAATGAGAGGGTGTATTTGAGAGAGGGGGAGGTGGTTTTATGTCAAGAGTAGAAAGGCTAAAGTATGATAGAGGGACAAGTATAGATGTCTTGTATCTATAAATGAGATACATGGTTACCCAGCATTATGTGAGGGTGGTTGAGAGTAGCTGGAAAAGAGATAAAGATGGTGGTGACATGGTGCCAACTAATATTACTTCAATGTTTTATCAATACCATATGAGGACCCTTAAGATCTTAAAAATAAAAATACTGAAGCCAAAAATTCAATTCTGCCATATTTTTAGCTCATAAAACAGAATCTTTCTTTCACTCTTGTTAATCTTCAAATTGCTCTAGTTGGTTATTTACCACAAAAAATAGTCAACAAACCAAATTTATCTGGCGGGAAGACTTGGAGTAAGGTGGTGAAATATGATCTTCAGATATTGTCTTACAGAGGCAATGACAAGTGATCAAGACTGTTGGCAATTTGTTGTGCTTGAGAAGACATTTTGAGTTGAAATTGTAATCGTGGCCATATATATATATATATATATATGCAGGGGTTGGACAAAATAATGTAAACACCTTCAAATTTCAAACAAATTTATTTTAATATGGAGTAGGGCTACCCTTGGGATTAATTACAGCTTGAACTCTATGAGATACGGACTCGTACAAAATTTGAATTGTCTCCAAAGGAATTTTTGTCCATTCTTCACCTGAAACAGTCTCCAATTCTTGCAGTGATGATGGTGGAGGATATCGATTCCTTACTTGTTTTTCTAAAATGCACTGAGATCTGGGGACTGTGGTCGCCAGATAAGATGTTCAACTTCACTAGAATGTTCCTCGTGCCATTCAGCAACAACTTTAGCTATGGGAATTGGTGCATTATCATCCTGAAAGATTGTGTTTCCCTCCGGAAACAGTTCTGCAACCATAGGATGAATTTGATCAGATAAAATGCTTAAATAGTCCTGACTATTAATTCTGCCATGAAGGGAAACCATTGGGCCGGCGGATTTCCAAGATATAGTCCCCCCAGATCATCACAGATCCTCCTCCATGTTTAACAGTTGGGAGAAGGCAGTCTGGGTTAAGTGCTTCTTTTATCTGTCTCCACATGTATACTTGGCCGGTGGTTGGAAATAACGTAAAGGATGACTTGTCTGAGAAGATAACATTCTTCCACTACTCTAGGGACCAATACTGTAGGTTTTTACTCCACCCAAAATGCTTTGCAACATTTGTTTTTGAAAGTAGTGGTTTTTTTTATTGCAGCCCTCCTGTGAAATCTGGCTTTGTGCAGCTCCCGATGAACAGTTTTTTTTTGGAAACTGGGTTCTCAAGGTGGTCATTAAGCTCTGCAGTAATTTTGGGAGCTGTATACTTTTGTGATCCTTTCTTACAATTCACATAAGAGTCTGACAGTCCCTATCTGAAAGTTTTGGTTTTCTTGCGAGTTTTTTCCCCTCTTTCTCAAAGGCTGTCATTACTTTTGAGACAGTAGTTCTTGATACACCAAACATTTTGGCTATTTTTGTTACGCTAGTGCCTGCCATACGAGCACCAACAATTTGATCTCTTTGAAAGTCCAATAGATCTATCATTTTAACGAATTTTAATTACCTTTTCCTGTCCAACCAAAACCTTGAATGGATTTGGTAGATAGAAACTGAAAGAAGCCTGTCTCGTGTGTGTGTGTGGTGTTTGTGTGTGCACATTGTATTTCTCCCCCACCATCATTTGACAACTGAAGTTGGTTTCTTTACATACCTGTAACCTAGAAGTTTGGCATAAGAGACTTATAGAATAAATACTAGACTAAAAATAAGAACTGGGGTCAATTTGTTTGACTGAAACTCTGTGGTAGAGCCCCTGTATGGCCACAATCCAATGACTGAAAGAAGATAAAAAATATATGTGTGTATATCATCCTTTAACATCCATTTTTCAATGCTTGCATGGATCAGACAGAATTTGTTGAGGCATATTTTCTACAGCTGGATGCCCTTCCTGTCACCAACTTTCATGTTTCTAAGCAAGGTAATATTTTCTCATGGAAGACTGAAAATGAACAATCTAATTTATAGCAATGATGCTCATTTACAGCCATCATGTGATGTCCAGGTAAAGGTATACACAAACATACACAGACACATACATATATATATATTATTTAGAGATAGTAGTTCCCTTACTCACCATATAAAAAAATTTCAATTTAATACTTACTACTCATTTCTCAACTAAACGTGTTTCTTAAGGTTCCTTAAGCATGCAGTGTTTTACAGGAACCTTTCTTAAAATGTAACCCCAATCATCAGGCCTGATGATTTTAAGAAGGGTTCCTGTAAAACACTGCATGCTTAAGGAACCGTAAAATGAACCTTAAGAAACACGTGTAGCTGAGAAATGAGTAGTAAGTATTAAATTAAATTAAAATTCTTTTATATGGTGAGTAAGGGGACTACTATCTCTAAATAACATATATATTTCCTCATTGAGAATAATTTGAACCCCTGTGATGCCGGAATTTTTATTCCCTAATAAATAAAATAATATATATGTATATATGATAGACATCTTCCAGTTCTTGTCTGCCAAATTAACTTGCAAGGCCCAAGGTTATAATAGAAGACACTTACCTAAGGTGCCACACAGTGAGACAGAAATGAAGACCACATGGTTGGGAAGCAAGTTTCTTAACCTCGTAACATTGCCAGCACCTATCTGCCTGTGTGTGTGTATCAGCTGAAGATGATCAGAGAATTGCAACGTAGTCTACACAGAAACATTATATCAACTTCAATGCCATACTATTACTATTTATCATTGTGTAATGAAAATTAAATTAAAGAAAAAGTGCATAGGCACAGGAGTGGCTCTGTGGTAAGTAGCTTGCTTACAAACCACATGGTTCCGGGTTCAGTCCCACTACGTGGCATCTTGGGTAAGTGTCTTCTTCTATAGCCTCGGGCCAACCATAGGCCTTGTGAGTGGATTTGGTTGATGGAAACTGAAAGAAGCCCATCGTATATATGTGTATATATATATATATATGTGTGTGTTTGTCCTCCCAACATTGCTTGACAACTGATGCTGGTGTATTTAGGTCCCCGTAACTTAGCGGTTCGGCAAAAGAGATCAATAGAATGAGTACTAAGCTTACAAAGAATAAGTCCTAGGGTCGATTAGCTCGACTAAAGGCAGTGCTCCAGCAATCAAATGACTGAAACAAGAAAAGAGTAAAAGGGAAAAAGAGTAATAAAGTTGGTTATGAACAGGTAGATCCTGTATACTTGGAGGCTATTCATGTCTTTCTCACATGGCAAAGTTGGTTAACATGTTAGTAATATATAAAAAAAAAAAAACCTTTTCAGTAGGAAGTAGATTTCTATAAGAAAACAATAGAAAAGTTGTATGGCATTTTTGTCTAACTTAACAAATTCACATGTTCAATGTCAACATATTTTAAAACTCGAGGTTACAAATTTAAAAAATAACAGGACAAATTCTTATAAAAAGTAATTTTTTACTTCAATATTGTGTAATAAAAGTTCAAGAAAAGAAAATGTTATAATGTTGCATATGTACGTTCAGACCTTGTATCTCTGAATGTATTTGATATGCAGATACAAATTTACTTGAAATAGTTCTCAATTACCAGAGCTCAGGTCATGAATAATTTAATAACACATGTGAATGCTATAAATATGTATATATATGTGACTGGGAAAAATTACCCAGGGATGCCTGTTGCATGAAAACCTAGAAATAAGAACTAACATACTTGATGTAGTACATCAAGAAATAGTTAAAATTATACTTTTGTGGTGATTGATCATCATCATCATCATCATCGTTTAACGTCCGTTCTCCATGCTAGCATGGGTTGGATATTTAATTAAAATCTAGAGGGTGTTTTCTCTGCCCCTTGTATTTTTTGAGAACTAGGCATTTAGAAAATTATTGTTGTCATCATTCAGGGTTTAAGTTTAGCAAAAAAATTTCTTGGCTTAACACATCTAGTATGCTATTAATTTATAGTTACTATTATAATTACATAATTGATTAGCTTTGCTCATTCAAACATATAATTATTGTTTAGAGAAATATATTTTGCTATAAGTAGAACTTTGGAGAGAAGTTAAATAAGTTATCATGGTGGATTGATCATTATAATTATCCAGTAAACTTTAGACAGAGAGGTTTTTAGGGTGTTTCCTTCTAATCTATCTCCCTTCACCCTTTAGCATTTAGAATAATCTGTCAAATGTAATGCTTATTTATTCATATTATTTTGAATTAATCATGCCTATCTCCATAGCTTTGAGACTTCGATGATGTAATTGTTTGTTTTTAAAATGACATTATAGAGTAGGTGTAAGAGACCAGTTGTGGCTGGTTTGAACATAAAACAGGTTAAAGATTTGGACTGTATATGGTATGTTTAAATACTACAGGATTAGTATGGTACCAATTTTCCATAGATAATTTCTTACCATGTTTACCAACATCATTAATAGTTATCTTCAGTTTCTCTGAACTCTCTACATATAATTTTCATCTAGGTCTTTTCAGTGTTCTTTTGAGGTTGAAGACATGCAAGCAGGTTGCATAACAACCTTAAATGATCCATCTGAGGTTGCTCCATGGCTACATCAAATTCAGAAATAGCCAGCTGGCAAAATGAAACCGGACACGGGCAAAGACAGGAAGACAGTCATCTGCTTTGTTGATTTTGCTGCTGCATTTGACTCCGTCGATTGTGACACCCTCTGGTAGATCATGCAGGCAGATGGTATCCCACCTAAACTTCTCAATCTTACCAAAGCTTATTAACTGCTCAACAAGATCCCGCATACACATGTACAGTGAAGTGTCGGAACCCTTCAAAATATAGTCTGGCGTTCGGCAAGGATATGTTCTTTTGCCAACTCTTTTCAATTACGCCATCGACTGGATCACCACAAATGCATTAAGGGAGTTCCCCAGTGTCACTGTTGGTCACAACTTTTCCATCAAGGATCTAGATTACACAGATGACATTGCGATACTTGGCGAAACATTTGCTGATGTCCAGTTTGTTATCATTGAGCTCCGGCATGTTGCATCGCAGATTGGTATGAAAGTCAATGCCTCGAAGACCAAAACCCTCACAGCTGGCTTCGCCCTACCAGACAAAACACCCATTGTCCTCAATGGTGATATTCTTGAAGAGGTTGAGAGTTTCAAATACCTCGGTGCCATCATTACAGCTACAGGTCAAGGTGAGGCTGACATTAAAACACGAATCGACCTCGCTCGCCAAGCCTCCAACCGATTCAATGCATGACTCTGGTCAAGATCTGAGATCTGACGCACCACCAAAGTACGGATCTACCAAGCGCTAGTGTGAATGATTCTCCTTTACGACAGTGAGTCATAGCCAATGAGGGTGGAAGATATTAAGCGACTAGAATCCTTCAATCACCTGTCTACACCGCATCCTTCATGTCGAATGGCATCATTTTGTCTCCAACAATTTGGTGCGACACCAGTGCAAAATCACTTCCCTCCGACAAGTCATCCTAACAAGACGTCTGCGTTGGCTGGGTCATGCCCTCCGTCGTCAAGCAGAATTCATCTACGAAGCAATTGCCCCGGTTCCCCTTCAGGGTTGGCGAAAGCAATGTGGTGGACAATGAAAAACCTGGCTGATGACAGTCAAGGCTGATCTGGAACCCAACCTAGGCCCCCATACCTACGGCATTTGCCACTGGAATAAGGAGTGGTTGGAGATCGTTAGCCTCAAATCGCCAGGTCTGGTCGGCGTTTGTGAGATGCAGTATTGAGGATGAATGAAGCCAGCTAAACCCACCCCGGGTGAATGCTGATGGAAAGAGCCAGTCTAGTGGCACTGGCAACAACCTCGCTCAAAAGTTTTTTTCACATGCCAGTAAGGCAACGCTGGTAATGATCACGCTCAAATGGTGCTTTTTATGTGCCACCAGCATGGAAGCCAGTTAGTTGCTCTGGCAATGATCATGCTTGGATGGTGCTCTTAGCGCTCCACTAGCACGGATGCCAGTCATCGAATTTTATTTTGATTTCAATTTCACTTGCCTCAACAGGTCTTCACAAGCAGAGTTTAGTGTCTAATGAAGGAAAGGTATGCATAAGTGGGCTAGTTACACCCCTGACATAGGCCACAAGGTTATGGTCTCACTTGGCTTGCTGGGTCTTCTCAAGCACAGCATATTTCCAAAAGTCTCGGTTACTAGTCATTGCTTCGGTGAGGCCTAATGTTCGAAGTTCGTGCTTCACCACTTCATTCCAGGTCTTTCTGGGTCTACCTATTCCACAGGTTCCCTCAACTGCAAGGGTGTGGCACTTTTTCACACAGCTATCCTCATCCATTCTCGCCACATGATCATACCAGCGCAGTCTTGCACACCACATCTGATGCTTCTTAGGTCCAACTTTTCTCTCAAGGTACTTACACTCTGTCGAGAAGCCAGTAATCATTGTCAGGGTAACCAGTTTTCTCCTTATTAGTACCAGTAAATTGCATCTCAGTAGAAACTGTTGAGATTTGATTATTTATGCAGTTCCTCTGACTAATACCAATTTTTGCTCAACTGAACTTCCAGTTCTCACATTTCAAGTTTTAGTTTTACAGGCTTTATGCATATGAGTATGTGTCTGAATGCATAGGCTTTATGCATATGAGTATGTGTCTGAATGCATGTGCATATATATATATATAAATAACATTTCAAGTATTCTGAATTAATTGCTAAGATTTTTGATATATGTCTAATATAATTTTACTTCATTAGTTAGTTTTCAAATAATTAAGACCAGAAAAATTAGCAAATATACACAGAAATAATGTATCTGAAGTTTATTATCATCATCAGCATCGTTCCAATTATTACAGTTTCAACCTTTTGCTCATTTACTCTTTACCAGATGGCAAAGTCAGCTCCATCTTTCAGGAGTATCCAGTTCCCAAAAAGTGGTACCAGGTCTTGCTTAAAATGCCAGACATAATAGACTGTTTCTGTTACCTAAGTCAATTCATAGCCAATTTATAGTAGTCCTACAGTTACATATCAAGTATGGCAGAAGGCAAACACCCAACACCTTAAATCTGACCTCTCTCCCTGCTGTCTTGTCAAATCTTTATTATCAATTCATACTTCATATTGCTTTTAAACCTTCTAATGGCATTATTTTCTGGGCCACAAATTTCAATTAAAGAAATATTTTGGTTAAATCAAGAGAATTTGATAGCTAAAAAGAGGACAGAATCATTTTTAGCAAAATGTTTTTTACCATGTTGAGTTGTTGGTTTCAAATATGAAGCTTTTGGGCAAAGTTGCATCTTTTAAAAAACCCTTTGGGTTCCTTTATCTCAGCCCCTTAACTCTACATTTTTCTTCACGCTGTTTATAACTGATGATCTTGTATGGATTTTCGATTTCTCAGCTGTTTCATTAGTATTCTATCAAGTTAGAAGCATCAGTTTAAGAATTTTTAGAAATCTTGGGATTAGCAAAAGTGCAGAGACTAACAACTCTTTCAAATTTTAAGTTGTACAAAATGAGAGGTAATGATGTGAATAACAGCATCATCATAGAAGTAAGGAGTAGTGTTCTTTCTTGGGTAGCAGCAGCATGCCAGATTTCGGAAAATATTCCATTAAGTAATGGCACAGTCCCTGACATGAGAGCAGTATTCCATTGGACAGCAGTATTGTCTTAGATTTAGAGGAATATTCCATTGAACAGCAATACTGTCTTAGAAGTAGGAAAGTATTCCACTAACAAGTAGTACCAACTAAATGTGGAAACAACATAAAATATGAGTAGCAGAATACCAGTATCATTCTATATTTAGGAGTGTTTTCCATTGAACAGCAATACCATTCCTGATGTAGGAGCAATAGTTTTCAATAGTTTTCTGAGTAAGTAAGTGCTTATAAGAAATTTAATTATCTTAAATGTGCCAGTATTTGTGTCAAAGAACATGAATAAGTCTTTGTTTTAAAAGGAACTGTTGGAATTCATAAAGATGGATATGAAAAAAAGAAAAGAATTAAGGCCAAGTGTGAATATTGTCAACATGGATTATTTCTCTTTTGGAATTGGAATCCTTATGATTTCTAAAACATTCTCAGCAGAAATCAGAAACAATAATTCCATTACTTGATTTTGGATTTCATAATGAAATATATCAATAATGTAAATGGTGTTTGTTGTTATGTGAAAAGTGCAATAGTCTCCAAAATAATGATTATTTAAGAATTATCTGACCATCGTCTGTAAATTGAATGCTGAAAGAAAATATTCACCAAAAACATTTGAGTTACTCTTCCAATTAATATATTATCAGGCAACCAATTTTTTATCCATTCTTGCTGAGCAATTAAGCCATTTCCGATAAAAAGATAAAATTGTCTAATCATAAGTTGCGTAACAACAAAAACTGTGCCCAATTTACAAACAAGAGTTGGTTGTAAACCTGAGCAACTTAAAATGGACAGACTACTTTCTTCTAATAAATCATCATCTTCTTTGTCTTCGTTTTCAAAAAACATTGAAACAGTTTTCTGATAATTGAAGCAATTGACAGAAAAGAGCCGTAGGAAAATAGTGCCAAGAAAAATAGGACTTAAAAATCTGCCAATCAAATTTAGAAAGTTGGATAGTTTCTCAGAGTTTAGTTGCCAAACACTGCTCACAAATTCTATCAAAGTGTGTTTAGAATCAAAACAGGATAAAATAGGTAATTCTATATTTTCATTTAAGTTGTTCTCTGTTTTCATGAGTAAAAGTATAAGCATGGTCAACATGAAGCTAAAAGCAGTTTCCCACATCTGTCCAGTTCCTAATGACCACATGAGAACATGGTTGAAGACTGTTAGAAACAATATCACATAAAGAAGCCAGGTGTTGCTGTTAAAAGTTATTAACACAATATAACAGGATAAACCATAGTTTAGAATAGAAAATATAGCAAATATAATTTGATATATGTACAGGTTATCCTCATCATCCTCTTCAGCCAAATCATTTATGTAATTGGAAAGTTTTGTTGCTAGGAGAAGAATAAAGAGAACTTCTTGGAATAACATGATAGGTTCAAATAACTGCAGCACAAAGCCATAGACATATACCACTGAATAAGGGATGAGTTTCACAGGGAGAGCCCACAGCAGAATAAATAATCCAACCTAAATAAGAAAACAACAATAAATATATAAATAACTGGAAAACAGGTATCTTACAACAATAAATAACTATATCTTAATTAACATAGCTAAGATTTACTTTCTATATTATTTTAGTAGTTATAAGGTAGTTCATGAACCCAAGTTACAGTTTACTTTCATCACAAAGTAAAGCCACAAAATATACTCATATATATTTGAGTTAATTCAAAAAACATGTTACATCTGTTTGAGGTTCGATATGAGAATTTGACTTGGAGTAATGAGAGAATGTTATGGATGAGGTTTGCAAATGGCAATAAAAGGACTTTGACAAAACCTAAATGATTGATGATTAATAATCAAGCAATCAATTAGTTAATTAGTTAAATGGTAATTATCTTTTATCTTTTACTCGTTTCAGTCATTGGACTGTGACCATACTGGCCCACCACCTTGAAGAAGTGATGCTGGAGGCAAAACATACACACACACACACATACAATGGGCCTCTTTCAGTTTATGTCAACCAAATACACTCATAAAGTTTTGATTGACCCAAGGCTACAGTAGAAGTCACTTGCCCAAGGTAGGATTGAACCCAGAACCATGCAGCTCGGAATCAAACTTCTTACTATACATCCAACCAGTGCATGTGTTTATTATTGGCATAATGACCCTCTTGAGATACAACAAAATATATCTCAACACATGGGTTCACATCAAGAATCTTGCAAGCCACAATACAAAAAGAAATAAATGAAAAGTATTCTTGGGCAAGTCTGGACAATAAAGAACATTCTTTAGAACAAAACAAGTTTAAATGTATTCAGTGATTCATCATTTTGCTATCATTCTATCTCTTATTCTATCATACAATGCTGTTTGTTTTAAAGCATGTCTAAATTAAAACATTCCATTATAATTTACTGTAAGAATTTGTTGTTGATTTATCTTCCAAATGCCAACTTAGTAATGAAAATGTTTATTGTATTTATTCATCATCATCATCATCATCGTTTAACGTCCGTTTTCCATGCTAGCATGGGTTGGACAATTTGACTGAGGTCTGGCGAACCAGACTCCAATCTGATCTGGCAGAGTTTCCACAGCTGGATGCCCTTCCTAACGCCAACAACTCAGAAAGTGTAGTGGGTGATTTTACTTGCCACCGGCACGAGGGCCATGCTCAAATGGTGCTTTTTATGTGCCACCTGCAAAGGAGCCAGTCCAGCGGCACTGGCAACGACTTTGCTCGAATGTTTTTTCATGTGCCTCCAGCACAAGTGCTAGTAAGGCGACGCAGGTAACGATCACGCTCAAATTGTGTGTTTAACATGCCATCGGCACAAGGGCCAGCTTGTTGCTCTGGCAACGATCTCACTCGTATGGTACTCTTAGTGCTCCACTAGCAACAGATGCCAGTCACCGAGTTTCATTTCGATTTCAATTTCACTTGCCTCAACAGGTCTTCGCAAGCGGAGTTTAGTGTCCAATGAAGGAAAGGCACGCATAAGTGGACTGGTTACACCCCTGGTATAGGCCACAAGGTTATGGTCTCACTTGCGCTTGCCGAGAAGGTTATGGTCTCACTGACTAGAAAGTAAGCTGAAGTTAATGTGATTAACAGAAACTCGAAGCAGATTTTCTATAGTTGAAACTCTTCCTGTCACCAAACCTCACTTCTGTCTAAGTAAGGTAAAAATTTCTCCTTGGAGCCACTCACAACTATTGCATGACAAAACAAGAAGATGCAGACCCCCCCCCTCATATACACACCATATACAAATATATATGTATGTGTGTGTGTGTGTATATATGTGTGTGTGTATATATATATACATATATATATATATATATATATATATATATATATTGTAGAAATACACACACACAACAAACTTCTTTCAGTCTTCCAAATCCACTCAACGCTTTATTCAGTCAAGGGCTATAGCAGAACACAGTTGCCCAAGGTGTCATGCAATGGGATTGAACCCCAAACCACATGGTTGGGAGGTAAACTTCTTAACCACACAACTATGCCTATGCCAACTAACTCTGTCTCTGGTCAATAAAAGCAAAGTAATTTAACCAGGGGTATATTAATTTTTTTTATTTACTTGGTTTGATCTGAAGCAAAACTGTACCCATGGCCTTTGCTGACCCTCTGAGACCTATCAGAACAATGCAATTAATGTTCCTCTTTAAATAGGTGCAAATTGACAGCTACAAGGAAACATGCACAAAGAAGGAGTGGACATAGTATTCACTGTCAAGGTGTCTATATGAAAGATGTATTATACGGGTGACAAGAGGATAACTAATGATTTAGGAATGCCTGAGAGAAGGTAGCATAAAACTAGCTAGATGCAGAAACCAGAGGCCAATGTGACTATCATAGGAAAAGTAGGATGAGGTAGGATGAGTTGACAGTAGACTTATGTCTGAAAGGATTGAGCATGTTAGTGAAGGATTTCATATCAATTCACTGATTCTTGTTTAATGGGAAGTTTACAACGTTACATATAATGATTGAGATTTTGAGCTTTTGAAGGAGACAAGATTGAAATGGTTTTTTTGGAAGATGCTTTCGAGGTCTCACTCTTCATGGAGACAGTGCAGGTTTGGTTTGACTTGTTAAAGTTATCTCCATGAGAGTCCTGCTTACAGAGCCTCCAGGGTTGGCAAATAGAAAGAAAGAAGATTCCACAAAGTTTGGAGAGATTCTTTTGTTAAAAAGATTGACTGACTTTGGGTGGTGGGAAGGCTTGAGGGATGTGCAATGCAAGGAGATCATCATCATCATCGTTTAACGTCCGTTTTCCATGCACCAGGCTCTAATGTGGCAGTGTTTCTACAGCTGGATGCCCTTCCTAACGCCAACCACTCGGTGAGTGTAGTGGGTGCGTTTTACGTGCCAGGCGAGGCTGGCAATGGCCACAATCGGTTGGTGCTTTTTACGTGCCACCGGCACAGAAGTCGGTCGAGGTGGCGCTGGCATCGGCCACGTTTGGATGGTGCTTTTTACGTGCCACCGACACAGGTATCACAACAATTTCCATTGATTTTTGATGTACTTGACTCAATAGGTCTCCTGAAGCACTGGGTCGAAACGGTGTTTCTTTACTTGCCACCTGCACAGGAGTCAGTCCAGCAGCACAGGCAACAACCAGGTGCCAGTCATCGAATTTGTTGGTCTTCCAAAGGATTGATGTACTGGGTAAAAGCCAACTTGTTTGCAGGAGGGAGTAATTTTCTCCAAGTGATACAAGCTGTGCTTTTTGCTTGAAATGTTGTGTGGAATCTACGAGTGAACTACTCATGAGATTTGGGGTGAGAATTGTTCATGCATGAAATCTTGAGTGACATGACTACGGGAAATGATTTCACTCGTGTGTCAGTTCTGATGGATCAGAGATGAAGAAAATATGCTGCAAGTATATATTTACATAGAGCCAATCCGTCAACTGACTTGAGGTGGCATGGGATGCAAGAGTGAGGGAGTGACGAAGTACTTAAATGTGTAGTGGACAGACGTAGTAAGACACGACCTGATGGATGCAGAGACTGATGGTTTGGTGGAGACTGGGTTTGGAAGTGAAAAAGATACGAAGAATATGTGTGTCGGCCAGCAGAATGTGTAGGGCATGAATCTAATTGATACAGAGTTGAGGGATGCAAAAGATTCGGTTTCAGCACCGGCAACTAAAATAGAGAAAGAAAGAGATAGTCAAGAGTTGTGTGCGTTTATTTCATGTCATAAACTAAACAATTATTCATATACATATATATAAAATAGGTTTTCACACAGTTTCCATCTACCAAATTCCACTCATGATATTAGTCTTGATGTATAGTTGAAGAAGAAGCTTCTCCGAATTATTACGCAGTGGAACCGAACTTAATTACACAACCATGCATGGGAATAATACTTGAATATGTTTTTCGAGTAAATGTTTTGTATCCTTCAATATCTAGATATCTGCTAATTATTCTATTGTCCAAAATTTGTCAGCAAATTCCTTTTTATCGAAAACATGAAAAAAAAATCCCCTTTCTTTGTGTAAACATGAATGGAGCTGCGGTATTTTTTTTTTAAACTGTGGTCTTTGGCTAAAATAATTTATTTATTAGTTAATTAGCTTTTTTGCGACGATCGCACACCACATTCTCATCATATATTGTACTTTCATTACTGAATACTTTCGCATGCTGGTTACTTATTTTTAAATCACTAATGATTACTGTTAAAGTTAAGTTAAAGAATATTTAATGTCAGATATTAAATTTTAAAATAATCAATTACAGCGACAATATTTTTATAAATTTCTTATTGGTATCCAACTCGACTACTTGAGATTTATCTCCGAAAATAATCACTCATTCATTCGTAACTTAATCTTTCCGGTAAAGATTGTTTTTAATTTTTTTTCCATCACACACCTGCAACTAATAAAGAAACCGGCAATATTTTAATTACGCTTTGAAGAACGAAAGTATTCAATAATAACGAAAGAACAATTTTATGAAATGTTAGTGTTGTTTATAAACTTGGCGGGGAATTTTGAAATTCTTAAATTTGATAGTGATAATTTAAGAACTGGATTGTAAGGACGGGGCAACATCGAATACATACCTCTCCAAATGGTTGAAGAAAAATCCAATTAATTGAAATATAATGCCCCAGGACACAGACCAATGACAAAAGGAGTGACATTCGAAGGATGGTATCCGCACCACATGCGAGACCATAAAGTAGCAAAAGTGGTAAACAGGATAGTGGAAGCAATGAAAACCAACCAGTGGAACACAGCAGACAGACTTTCAGGCACATTGTGATAAACACAGCTCGAACGATGTTCGATATATCAAGCAGAACACTAATTAAAATGCAGGAGATGCATTAGGCCATGTAAGTGTGAAATCGGTATAAGTTGACCTGCGATGAAAACGAGGCGGTGACACGAAGTAACGAGAAATGACTACCTTGTTGCGCGCTTTGTAGAAATAGCTGTTAGCTCTCCATCAATGCAACACACCGATGTGTTATTAAGGAGACAACATTAGATAATGTAGTCCTAGTTATACTAAGCTTTAAAAAAGATGGATGTGGGGTCATGACTGGAAAGCTTTTAATTATAGATCTGCTTCATCAAGCTAAACGTAAACAAAGTGTGTTTGTAAAGAAAGTACGGTATTTCTTGCAAGAAGTAAGAAGTATATCAGCAGGCTGTCGCCATCATCATCATCGTCAGCAGCAGCAGCAGCAGCAATTTACGTTCAGTTTTCCATGATGTCATGATTTGGGTAGGTCGTCACGCTCCGAGTCAGTTCTTATTTTGAGTTACTGACCTCCAAGACGAGTCGTTGACTATATCATTTTTGACAAGGTTTCTACAGCAGGATGCTCTCCTTATCAGTCATTTTACAGAGTGTAAAACTAAAGAAGTTGTCATCCCCAGCAAAACTAAAGCGTCCTGTTTGCTTCATGCTGTTTCCATTCGTTCCTTCTCCAGTACCTGAGGATTATATTGTTCTTTGTAGTGTTATAGAGCAAAGAGAGAGAGAGAAGTGATAGGAGTACTGGAAATGAAAGTGAATGGTCGGAGAGAAATTTGAGATAAAGTGATGGATAGCAATGACAATGGGTAATGGTATGAGAGTGACGGTAATTGTTAGCAATATTGAAAGAGTGATTGTAAGGGGATTTGAACACGGACGGATCCAAT